>NC_091167.1:26181282-26481282 GCF_040958095.1 Procambarus clarkii
GTCCACTACAACCTTGCACACTCACCTAACAAAAACATACTGGTTTTGCTCGTCTGTCATCCCACCTGCTTTCTCTAGCTCGACCGTTTGTGCATATTCTTCCTTTACTTAAGAGACATTACTTCCTGAAAAGGCCTCGAGTCTTCTTGTTTGCCATCCTCAATATCAGACTGATAACACAGCCCGTCCTCCTAAGGTTTCGCAATGTCAAGAAAACGGTCAATGTAAAGTGTCTCCTAACCTACCAGAGGACCAAAAACAGAAAACGGGACAGTACGTCACTTTTGCCAGCCGCTTTCTTCTAATTCGACAATTTATGGCCTTGTGTAACTCATACAGGCGAAATACGACGTTCTTTGTAAGAGGACGGGCTGGATAACAAGGGCGGCCACTCACTGGGGCACTTACCGAATGAACTTTTTGCTCATCTAGTAAGATCGCAAAGAACCCTTTTAGTGCTTCTAAAAGATAAGAGATATTTAGATCGCAAGCGCCCCTTTCTCTCGTCTAACCTCTCACACGGTCACACATTCACGAGGGGAAAATGTGCTGTCCCTAAACCCATTCTGAAGTTAAGATTATAAATGCTCTCTCCTGATGATGTTCTTATCTGTGTTTACGGCATTTTCCAATCTCCTTATAACATGGACCACCTATCACACGCGCTAGCAGCACCTCCCAGCGCGCCTGATCTGACCACAACACTCAAGGTGTTCCCAAAACAGAGCCTCCCGGTATATCTGCACCCCCCCCCCCTTTCTAATAAAGCTACAGACACACACAGCACCGCTCCTGTGCCAGGTAAGCCCTCTACGGGCTCACCATAGCCCGTGCTACTTGGAACTTTGTTCCCAGTAGCTGAATCTATAACAACAACAATTCCAATAAAGACGAGCCAACTTGGGGGCATTGTTGTGACAACCTTCGTCACAATGTGTTCTTTCACAGCCTGTACAAAGTTGCCCAGGTGGGAGAACAGGGGGTTGAATACTGTCACACCTGTAATTTGTTACATCAGCAGTGTGCTGTAACTTCACCAGGAATTACAAACGAGGTTCCGGAAGGTACATGAGCCACGGTAATTAATGTCCCCGGGTCTCTCTCTAAATGGCCAGAGTACCTTGCTCTACACAAGTCGAGAGGCAAGGAATGTGGCTGGTGTAATCCAAATCCCGGTTAAGCTTAAGTCAACTAGTGAGAGCCGGCCAGCGAGCTACATCAAGGAGAACTACTGCCTCCCCTTACATCTGCACCTGCAGACAAAATCACAGAATTACAGCAATACAGACAATCTGAGATCCAACTGATGTTAGGAGGAAAATTATGAAATCATAACTGCCTCATCACTGCCCTTGAGGATTTGTTCATAGGTTATGAAAATACTACAGTAAAGGGCAGTTACAGCACTAAAGTGTAGTTCCTAAACCACAATACCCATCACAGGATAATGAAGTTAGATGATATACGCAATATATCACATTAACTTGAATCGATAACCCGCTCACTTGGTACTCCCAAGATGGTATTATCAGCCATTCGTTCAAGAGTGACAAAGGTACATAAATAAGTCAATGTGAAAGCAAAAGAAAAAGTACAGGAGGACCAGAAGCCGGACTGACATGCCAAGTGAGAGCGCGCGCGCCAGCACAAGTCACACACTACATCATACCAGTTCACAGATGAATATTTGACAAATAACTAGCTGGAAGCAATTTACGCATAGTTGTAGGAGAGAGTTGAGGAGAGTAGTGTGCGTGAGGGCGGGGGGGGGGGGGGTAGTGATGCTGGCTGCCTCGCCTACAATGGATGGCGTGCCTTTTAAACCATACAGTAGTTAATATTGTTCTCCTATACTGCTCTCTCCTCTCACACCCAGTCAAAGGCAGAAACGTTCCTATTTATTACAACTATTACAGCTAGAAATGTGAAGTTATCAGTACAATATTCTATATGTAACAACTTGAGACAATGTCTCTCGGGATCTCGCAGATTGTGAACAATAATTTACTAACTAAATAATAATGCAGAGAAGTCATAATAAAGTGGAGGAAAACAGACCAACCCACAAACATGAAAAAGGGAACACTTGGACTGTAAGGCTCGTCCTGGACCCTTTATCAAGTGGCAGCTAAAAACATTGTCGTTTTATATTCAGCTACTGGGAAAAAAAAAGTTGCAAGTAGCACGGGCTATGGTGAGCCCGTAGTGGACTTACCTGGCACAGGCGCGGGGCTGTAATGCTAAAATAGTGAGGAAGGCATTACAAGGCCACAGTGAAGATGAGGTGGGAGGAGAAGGGTGTAAGGAGCTAAAAGCAGATCTCTAGATGAAAGGTAAGCAGAAGTGATTGAGAGTAAATGCAAAAAGTAAATAAAGGAGAGGAGGAAGGGGAATAACGAACAACACTCGCACACAGATGGTGACGGAGGAGACGAGAGCATAGTGCCACACTACTAGTTCACGTCATACTGTAAGAATATCAGAAACATGTAATTATGTACTTTACACAACAAAGAGGTCTAAGGTTCATGTTGAGGATGTATACATAAGCCAATTCAAGACGATGGCGTTTGTCGAGATAAGAATTAAACATTATTTTACAAAAGATTCAGACTATTATGATTGAACATGACAGAAGAGAGCACTGTTTTTGTCAGCAAGTTTAACACAATGTTCCTCAAGTGTGTAGAGAAGACTGCGGCAACATTCACCTAAGTACGGGAGAGGCCAAGAGGAACACGAAATAGTAAACACTAACAGCAGTGAACCACATTACTACTGTTACTATCACAGGGACTGGTCCTCTAATATGACATCCTAAAAATGATATGACAGCCAGAAGTTAATTTGTACGGGATGTGAAATGAGAGAACGGGGGGGGGGGGGGGAGGGATTGACACGCTCACACAACCATCAACTCTTGAGCTCCGAACATCCAGGAAGGGTATTCGATATCCATTCAACTTTCATAATGATAGAACAAGTTTATTTACAGAAGATGGGAAAGGCTGGAAAGAGACAATGCAATCAAAGAGCACAAATAATAATAGTATAAAAGAAGTCAGTATAAAAGAAAAAGAGTATCAAGCACTAGGAAAAGTAACAAAGTATTTCATATCAAGTTTGGCAAGAGGAGAGAGCTGATATTCCCAGGGTGGAAGAAGGGGCAGAGTTGAGGTGTTGTGGAAGATGATGAAAGAGTAGGCACAGTTGAGTGAGAGAACTTGAAGAAATAGTGAGAGTGAGAGAACTAAGAACTTGTGAGAAATAACCAACCCGTTAAACAAGGTAACTTGTAATGGTAGTGATGTCAGGTGGAGCTCGAACCGCGACCACTGCTACAGCCGCTCCGACCACCACCGCCAACCATACCTATCAGGGAGAGAAACGTTAACACTCGCCAACAACACACAATAATAATCCTCATATTTCAAATGTAATAAATACATTCAAAAGCTTTACTCTGCAAACAAGTCAATGTTGACAATGTAAAATATCATAAGAGTATGACGAGTGACCATAGGTCTACCCATCACTAGTCCACTACCTCCACTTACAAGTCATATTTAACACACTACACAGTAATCACAATAGCGTGATGCATCAAATGAACAAATCCACAAGGGCCGTGACGAGGATTCGAACCAGGCCCAGTTGATCATGTCGTAGCTCAGTCGATAAAGGCAGCGTCTGGGATGATCTCGGACGTAGGTTCGAATCCTCGTCACGACCCCTTGTGAATTTGTTCAAGTCATTAAATATTGTATAAACCTAACAACATAATTTGAGGTACCTGAAAATGAAGAGTTGATGGTAAGAGCTGTATCACAGGAAAAAGCTCATTTTGTTATTGTGAGCCAGGGTTGGTATTTACATGATCTGCCTCACCTCATCACAAGTCTAAATGTTTTCAACAAGCTATTGCAATGGTTCTCAAACTATTACAGTGTTTCTCAACAAGGTTTACAAAGCCTCGATCAACACATCATCAAGTAGCAAACATCAACAAGAATGAACATTGTAAACATTAGTAGGATGCCTACCTCCAGCAATTAATATTACTCCATGACCGAGTTTGGCCGAGTCCTGGTGTCTTCAAGAGTTTCTTTCTCTGCAGGCACCATACCACAGCTGCACACTCCAGTTTTTGTCTGATATGCGTTATACAGTATATAATTGTCCAATATGTACAAGAATTACGTTGTACTGAATCCTTAACGTGGTTTTATGGTAAAAAAATATCCCTCTTTATTACTCCGAGGTCCATTTTTTTATCTGATTTCCTTAGAATGTGGGGAGTGTTGGCGGTGGTGGTGGGGGTGTTGGCAAGCCTGGCCCGGCCTCCGCCAGCACTCGTCAAGTCCTCAGTAGTAAAGTGAGTCCTCTGGCGTAAAGTAAGGGCACCACATTATTGAAGTGTACACATCACTGGATGGCCTTGATAACAAACACCCCATATATTAAGTATGCTTACAAACATTAACTAAACATACAACACCAAACAATTTAAAGTAATAAAATTGGCGGCGCCTGTCATAGGGCAAGAGGCCTCCTGGAGAGACTTCTTGTTCACCACCATCTCTGCCACAGTGTACAACACCCACAACACTACACCTCTCTATGTTAAATATATTTATGTTAAGAACACAAGACGGCAGACAACGTGTTAGTCAATTCCGGCCAGGTTTTACCTATTCCCAGCCGTGACGTTACTTGGTAACGTCTTCCACACATCCGGAGCCTTAGTCACTGCCTGTATGTGTCTGGCCAAGCTCATTATGCATCACGCCCACTTTACTAAACTAAAGATATTCTATTATTTTATACATGCATACATTAAGGGTCAGACGACTTCAGTCCTCTTGTACAGTCAGTGTGGCCATCGGTAAAAGTACTAGACACACCAAGGAACACGCAGCCCTGACTGTCCGGGTTCGAATCCTTGAGGGGTAAAGAGTTAAGATGCATGTTAGCTTGGGGACCATTCAAGCACGCACACATCTGAGCATATCTCATACCAATTAACAAGGAGGGTGCGTGTCCTGAACAATAAATGCCGCTTGACTAAGTTTATATTGAGGGGTGTGGGGGAGTGTGTGTGTGGGGGGGGGGGGTGTGTTGGAGGGGTGTGGGGGAGTGTGTGTGTGTGGGGGGGGGGGGTGTGGGAGTGTGTGTTAAAAATGTGGCATCTTTTTGTTGCCGAGGCGAAGAGGTATAGTGGTGGTGGAGTGACCACCTTGTGAGGTGGCGGCCGCTACCACTAACAAGGGGGGGGGGAGCACGTGGGTTAAGTGAGGTATCAGTGTGGAGGGGAGGGGTCAGACCGAGGGTCACCCATAATCTCCCCCCCCCCCCGGCCACCCGACACAAATTATTAATATGAAGAAATTGTCAATATTTCTTTGCTTAATATTTCAGTATACGACGAGAAATTGAACGTAATGGTAGATGGTGTGGAAATGTGTGAGCAGTAAGTGGGGGAGGACAGGTTGGTGGTGGGAGGCAAGAGCACTCCCCATGAGGGCGGCGTGGTGGTGGGCGGTCATGGGTCACCTACACCTACCAGTGACGATGCTCGCCCCTCACGCCTAGCCACACTTTGGAGGGGCCAGGTACTTCAGGTACAAGGTGGGGGAAGAGGTCAGGTCACTGGAAGCTACAAGGGGGGGAAGGTCCATAAATACTGAAGACTCAGAGTAAGGGGGGCAGTAAACAGTGAGCAGTGTGGGGCAGTAGTGTGGTCCAGAGCCCCGGGAGGCGACAGGAATACGGAGAAGCATGCAGCTGACTGCCAGATCAGGTTGGGGTCAGGTGGAGCTTTTGCGGGGTGGGGGGTCAGTCTGGGAGGGGGAGGGGGAAGTTAACTTTGCATACCCGTCCAGGCAGGTACCGTTACCCCAACACGTGACCTTGACGAGCCTAATCTGGGTCCCAGCCACAACACTCACACAAGCACCAGCGACTCGTACATAACCCACCATACTCACTATTTCTTAGACCTTTACACACCAACTCTTACCTCCACTCCCTCCCTCCCTCCCTCACAACCCGCCAGAAAAAGACATCAGCTTAGGAATAATTAATTTTTGTCAATAAAGATGTTAATATATAACAATAGATGTTATTCAATATTTATAAAGAAATGCAAAGTGCCGGTAGCACAGGCACTCAGTATAGTGTGAAGGAAGAGCTTGGACACGGGGGAGATACCAGATGCACTTAAAGTAGCATAGCCCCTCTACACAAGGGAGGGAGCAAAGCATTGGCAAAGAATTATAGACCAGTTGCACTAACATCGCACATCATAAAAGTATTTGAGAGAGTGATTAGGAGTCAGGTCACCAATTTCATGGAGACCAATGACCTTCACAACCCAGGCCAACATGGATTTCGAGCGGGAAGATCGTGCCTCTCACAGCTACTTGAGCACTACGACAAAGTCACTGAGGCATTAGAAGAAAAACAGAATGCTGATGTGATATACACGGACTTCCCAAAGACTTTCGATAAATGTGACCATGGCGTGATAGCACACAAAATGAAGTCAATGGGAATAACCGGTAAAGTAGGACGCTGGATACTCAGTTTTCTGTCAAACAGGACTCAGCGAGTAACGGTCAACCATATAAAATCTAGTCCAAGTGCAGTGAAAAGCTCTGTACCTCAGGGTACAGTCCTTGCACCGCTGCTTTTCCTTATTCTCATATCTGATATAGACAAAAATAAAAGTCACAGCTTCGTATCATCCTTTGCAGATGACACAAAAATCAGTATGAAAATTACCTCGGCTGAAGACATTGAAAAACTTCAAGCTGATATTAATAAAGTTTTCGACTGGGCATCAGAAAATAACATGTTGTTTAACAGTGATAAATTCCAGGTACTCAGGTACAGTAAAAATGAGGACCTTAAACATAATACAGAGTACAAAACACAATCAAATGTACCCATAGTAGGAAAACAGCATGTAAAGGATTTGGTAATAATAATGTCTGACGACCTAACGTTTAGGGAGCATAACCAAGCAAATATTGCGACAGCCAGAAAAATGATAGGATGGATTACGAGAACTTTCAAATCCAGGGATCCCATCACAATGGTTGTACTCTTCAAGTCACTTGTGTTGTCCCGTCTTGAGTACTGCTCAGTACTCACTTCCCCCTTCAGAGCAGGAGAGATTGCTGAAATAGAGGGAATACAGAGAACATATACGGCACGCATAGACGCAATAAAGCACCTAAATTATTGGGATCGTCTCAAAGCCCTCCAAATGTACTCACTAGAAAGAAGACGAGAGAGATATCAAATAATATACACCTGGAAGATACTGGAGGGCCAAGTACCAAATCTACACAGTAAAATAACAACGTACTGGAGTGAACGATATGGAAGAAAATGTAGAATAGAACCAGTGAAGAGCAGAGGTGCCATAGGCACAATCAGAACACTGTATAAACATCAGAGGTCCGCGGTTGTTCAACGTCCTCCCAGCTAGCATAAGAAATATTGCCGGAACAACCGTGGACATTTTCAAGAGGAAACTAGATTTATTCCTCCAAGGAGTGCCTGACCAACCGGGCTGTGGTGGGTATGTGGGCCTGCGGGCCGCTCCAAGCAACAGCCTGGTGGACCAAACTCTCACAAGTCAAGCCTGGCCTCGGGCCGGGCTTGGGGAGTAGAACTCCCAGAACCCCATCAACCAGGTAACAACAAAAATTCTATCCCCCGTCCGGCGTCAAAGATTCGCATCTGAACAAATCGTGCTCAACGAACTTGGAGTTTCTACAAAGATGGGCTAACTGCATATTCATCGACTACTACTGAAGCTATAGAAGGTAGGCTAGTAGCTGCTTGATGGGGGTCTGGGAGGAGTTCTACTCCAAGACGTGTATACCACATCTGCATTCTCTTTCTTCAAATGCCTCAGTGATTTTGTCGTAGTGGTCGAGTAGCTGTGAGAGGCCACAATTCTTCCTGCTCTAAATCCATGTTTCGACTGACTCTTGATCACTCTCTCTAATACTTTATGGGACGTTAGCGCAACTGGTGTATAATTCTTTGCCAATGTTTTGCTCCCTCCCTTGTGTAAAGGGGCTATGCTGCTTTAAGCGCATCTGGTATCTTCCCCCGTGTCAAAGGTCTTCTTCCTCCACACTATACTAAGTGTCTGCGCTACTGGCACTTTGCATTTCTTTATAAATATTTAATTCCACGAGTCTGGACCCGGGGCTGAGAGCATGGGCATGTCAATTTATCTTTCAAAATCTGCCACGCTCGTGTTGATATCAGTTATATTTATAGGGGTTTGGATATCACACAAAGAAGTTGTCCGGATCTTCCACTTTCATGCTGTTTATCGGAGTGCTAAACACGTCCTCATAATGTCCTGGTGTACCGGGAAGTCCTGATGTGGGTGAGAAATTATTCCCAGAAAGGGAGAAGGGGGTTACAGTAGGAGCGGACATAGTGGAGTGGAGAGAGGTTACAGAATCCTTCGGGAATTACAAATAGTCAATTACACTAATACAGTTAGTTTCACTGTATGTGAAACCAACACCTTCACAGTTATACTCCTCCCCCGCCTACCTTACCTTACCTTTCCTTTCCACGATTCCGAGGATCAAGGTCCCTGTGACCTGGCCTGTGGCTCAGGCCTCCTGGTTGGTGAGGTCTTTTGGCCTTTTGCTCCCTTTGCCTCTTGGATTTTTTATGATTCTCTCAGCTTGAGCACAAATAACAATGATCTGATTACATATAATGAATGTAATTACTTGTTACTCAGATCACAACTTGATCGAAGTTCAAACGAGCATAGGCAATTGGAGGAGAGGCAATCTCAGAGGAGGAGAATTCAGCAAATAAAATTTCAATAAACTGATTAACTGGGAACAAATAAACCAAGACCTCGCAGAACTATGCTGGGAAGAACTACATAATACAGACAAGATTGAACCAGTGAAGAGCAGAGGTGCCATAGGCACAGAGAACACTGTATAAACATCAGAGGTCCGCGGTTGTTCAACGTCCTCCCAGCGAGCATAAGAAATATTGCCGGAACAACCGTGGACATCTTCAAGATGAAACTAGATTCTTTCCTCCAAGGAGTGCCGGACCAACTGGGCTGTGGTGGATATGTGGGCCTGCGGGCCGCTCCAAGCAACAGCCTAGTGGAACAAACTCTCACAAGTCAAGCCTGGCCTCGGGCCGGGCTTGGGGAGAAGAAGAACTCCCAGAACCCCATCAACCAGGTAAAGGAGGAAATAAGGCAGAGGCAAAAAATTACACCCAAAGCACTAACATTCCACATCATAAAAATCGTTGAGAGTGCTAAGAAGTAAGATAACGAAATACATGGAATAACAGCATCTCCATAACACCGGACAACATGGTTTCAGAACAGGGCGCTCTTGCCTGTCATAGTTGCTGGACCACTATGACATGGCACTAGATGCCATGGAAGACAGACAAAACGCTGATTTAATTTACACAGATTTTGCAAAAGCCTTCAATGTGACCATGTGGTTATTGCACACAAAATGCTTTCAAAAGGAAACACCGGAAAAAGGCAGATGGATCTACAATTTCCTGACACAGAACCCAATGTGTAATAGTCGACAAAATAAAATCCAGCCCATCAACCGTGAAGAGCTTAGTCCCCCAGGGACTGCTAGAATCCACTCGGTAAAACATCTAAACTATTGGGACCAACTAAAATGCCTAAATCTGTATTCTCTCGAGTGCAGGCGGGAGAGATACGTAATTTACACGTGGAAAATAGAGGGCCTGGTCCCAAACCTGCCACACAAATAACATCACACGAGACCAGAAGGCATGGCAGGATGTGCAGAATACCCCCGTTGAAAACCGGAGGTGTAATAGGTACTCAGACCCGAGACTGTTAAAGACTTCCACCACACACAAGGGGCATAACTGGCCGACCCTCACTGTGTTCAAGACAACTTTATAAATATCTCCAAAGAATACCTGATCAACTAGACAGTCATACGTTAGGTTGCGAGCAGCCGCGTCCAAGAGCCTGGTTGACCAGTCCAGCAAGGAGGCGGCCTGGGTGGTGATCGGGCCGCGGGGACGCTAAGCCCCGAAACCACCACAAGGTAAGAAGGTAACCAGATGACTGACATGACTAGGGAGATTAAGGAGCAGATAAGCACTACTGGGTGACCTTACACCCACACTCCACCCATCCTATACCACAGACCGTCTCCACCACGTTGGCTGAAGCACGTACCACCACACGCACAATACTTGACCTCTGACCCAAGACTGCCCACACCATCCCCAGCACCAAACACGTAACCCCCACCACCACCACCACCGCCTGCTCCCCCAACTCTCAAGTAAACATTGCCGTTACTGGCCGAGGCTGGCACCACTTGGTGTCACTGTCAACAGTAACCCGGCCACCCTCAGCCCCCTCCACCACAGCCAACGTCAAGAAAGACGATGGAGACATGGGTGAATGGCGGGAAGGAGCAAGGACAGATGTTACTGAAGACATGAAAGGCACTACTATTGGGCGAATACTGTTGGGTGATGATTTAGATTCAGTTACTTGGAACAGAAGTTGCACGTAGCAGAGGCTATGGCGAGCCCGTAGTGGACTTACTGCTGGAAGTACCAAACTATTAGTCTATACATTACCAGGACTACAACATGGCCTTATATCAACTATGCTCCCGTGTACTAATACTCATTATCTACCAAATGTCTATTCAAATTCTCTGCAACGGAACAAGTTATCTTTGCTTGTGTATACAAACACCAGTGTAAAAACATTACGATATCAACTTTGGCTTTTGTTAGGCTGTTAGGGCTTTCCTTTCCTTGACACTATTGCACAATACTTTTACACACTACACACACAAAACTGTACTTGGCCTAACTGTATAACATTTACAATTGTTTTACTCTTCAAGATAGGTCTGAAGCCAAGCTTGTCTCGTGATAACCTGTTCCATCAGGTTATTGCTTGCAGCAGGCAGCAGATCCATACATCCACCTCAACCCGGCTGAACCTACACTTCCTGGAAGCATAATACCACTAACAATGGCTGGTAAGCATACTATCTCCCTGTAACGGTAACTCCTCAATAACATCAAATATCTAGCTGGGAATACCGGTTCTGGCTACCTGCTTATTCTCTTGTAGTCCTGCTGTACCTTGAGGATAATCCTGTACAGCAGGATGTACCTGCTGTACCTAAATGAACGGTGACCAACCACTTGGACGGTCGGGGATTGAACACCGACCTGCATGAAGCGAGACCGACGCTCTACCATCCAGCCCAAGTGGTTGGACGTAATTACTTGTGAGAGAAGAAAAGACTGGTGTTGGTGAACCACTTGCGTGGGATCTTAACGTCGCCACCCACAGCTGTACACACAGTGTACACACAGTGTACACAGAGTATCCTGGCGTCCTGCTACCAGTGAGGGCGAGGTGTGTGTCAGGCTTCACCGCTCTCCTCTGGGTAGTGACCTCTCTCTCTCCCCCTGCTTGCCTCAAGAGCAGGTCCAAGTGTGCCACTACGTGCCCCCACCACAGCTGCAGGTGGTGGTGGTGGTGGTGGGGAAGGTGGGGCAGTGTGCTGCAAGTCTTAGTGAGGGAGGGTGGGGTGGGGTGCAAGGGGCAGAGGTCAGCTGTTGCATCACTAACACTACGGAGCACCGAGGTCTAACTGTGTCCAGCCTTCTCTAACTTTCCTGCCGATCAGTTCTGTCATATCTGGCCTAGAAACTGTACACTGGAGTTCCTGCCAGTACATTCCACTTGTTCACTACCCAAACAGGTTATGTATATATCCCTAAATTTCCTCGACTCTATTATACCGTACCAGAATATGTTCTCTGTACCCCTCTATTTCAGCAATCTCTCCTGCTCTGAAGGGGTAAGTGAGTACTGAGCAGTACTCAAGACGGGACAGCACAAGTAATTTGAAGAGCACAAACATTGTGATGGGATCCCTGGATTTGAAAGTTTGCGGTAATTTATTTTTTCTGGCTGACGCAATATTTGCTTCGTTATGCTCCCTAAACGTTAGGTCGTCAGACATTATCCCCAAATCTTTTACATGCTGTTTTCCTACTATCTGCACATTTGATTGTGTTTTGTACCCTGTATTATGTTCAAGGTTCTCCTTTTTACCGTACCTGAGTACCTGGAATTTATCACTTAAACATCATGTTATTTTCTATTGCCCATTCGAAAATTTTATTAATATCTGCTTTTAGTTTTTCAATGTCTTCAGCAGAAGTAATTTTCATGCTGATTTTTGTGTCATCTGCAAAGGATGATACGAAGCTGTGCCTTGTATGAGTATCTGATATGAGAATAAGAAAAAGCAGTGGTGCAAGGACTGTAGTAGAGAGCTTTTAACTGAGCTTGGACTTTCATATGGTTTACTATTACTCTCTGTTCTGTTCTACAGAAAATTGAATATCCACCGTCCTACTTTACCAGTTATTCCCATTGACCTCATTTTGTGTGCCATCATTCCATGGTCACATTTAACGAATGCCTTTGCGAAGTCCGTGTATGCCACATCTGCAATTTGTTTCTTCAAATGCCTCAGTGATTTTGTCGTATTTTTTCTTTCAAAATCTGCCACACTCGTGTTGATATCAGTTATATTTACAGGGGTTTGGATATCACGCATAAAGTTGTCCGGATCTTCCACTTTCATCCTGTTTATCCGAGTGCTAAACATGTCCTTTTTTTTCTTTATTTCCTGAATTGTCTTCTGTTCTAGTTGCCTTTCTTTGATCTGATATGAATGCTTCAGTTTCTGCTTGATTTCTTCAATCGCCTAGTTTAAATTATTCTTTCTTTGTAGGGAAAGTCGTGTCTTGCTTAAGCATTTCCGTTATTTTGTTTCCTTCTTTTGTAGTGTCGTCTGCGTTCTCTCTCTACGTTGGTCCTCTTTCCGGCTTTCTTCATAGCAACACGTTTCAGACTTCATATTCTTCAGAAGTCAATTTTTTTTTTTTTATTCCTTGTGTTGGATTTGTATTACTCAGAACAATTTCCCATTAAATGAACAAATCCACAAGGGCCGTGACGAGGATTCGAACCTGCGTCCGGGAGCATCCCAGACACTGCCTTAATCGACTGAGCTACGACAGGGTAAAAGGATGTCTGGGATGCTCCCGGACGCAGGTTCGAATCCTCGTCACGGCCCTTGTGGATTTGTTCATTTGATGCATCACGTTAGTGTGATCTCTGTGTCTAATTTCCCATCAAATGTTTGCAAGTTCCCTAACTATTTTCTCCCAGTCTATTCAGAATTTACTGAATAACCCTTTTCGCTTGATCATTGTTTTAGATCTATTCTGAGTATTGATGGTAATTAGCACTTCAATGAGCTTGTGATCTGAGCATGTGGTATCTGAGATTGTAATGTCCCTGATTATGTCTATTGTGAAGACTAGAGCTAGAATATTTTCGTTCCTAGTTGGCTACGATATCCGTCGAGTGAAAATGTATCACAGAAACTAAGTAGTTCTGTAATCTGTGGTTGGTTGTCAGAACAGGAGTGGTAATTAATAAAGGATATGGTGGTATAGAGGTGATGCGCGCGCATCCATGATGAGGAAAGGAAAGCAGAGAGATTGCCAGGGACGAGGTTCATCACTGGGGACTATAGGAGCCCTACAGTGTGAGTCTGGCTGGTGTACTCAGGTACGTACGTACACACACACACACACACACACACACACACACACACACAGTGTTCCATATTGTGTGTAGAGCACAGTGGCGGTGGAGGGCGGAGAGAGAGATAAGGAGGAGAGCACCAGAGCCGTGCAGGAAGGTGTAGGCTGGCTGGGTGCCTGGCACGCTCTGGCTCCTAGACAGCGCCTGGCTACTGCCACCCCTCCCCCCCCCACAACCCGGCACCCACCCACGTGACCACGGTATAAATAGTCCCTGACCTTCACACTCCATCCCTCCAACACAATCCATAACTTTATGATCTCTTCCATCCCTCCCACCATTCATTCACCCATCCATCCACTGACATAATCCTCCCTGTCTCTCCTCCACATACAAACCAAGAGTAGACTTTAGACTGGACTCCGTCTCTAGTAAAAGAAACAGTTACTCTAGTAAAAGTTTGTCGAGAGGCGGGACCAAAGAGGCAGAGCTCAACTGAGTGGAGTAGTGCCAGCACAAGGGCACATTGCTGCAAACGGGAAACACGTGTACAAATGGCCAGATAGATTCACCAACCTGGACACTAAATTACTTTGGAAAACTTTAACAAAAAACGCGAACTTCAACCCCCCTGCGAGCAGTTATGTGAACGCGCGCACATTCACTGTGGTTAGGGGGTGAACAATTTAAGTAGGTATGAGAGCAGGACACACACTGAAGTAGTAGTAGTTTAAAATTCGCTACTCAGAACAATAAATTCCAGTAGCACGGGCTATGGTGAGCCCGTAAGCACACTGAAGGTGACGTCGCCAATATATAGCGTGTTTGGGCTGGCCACACCTGGCTCGCTCTATCACCAGTACCATATGACAACTGTGGCAAGTTTACTGGTCCTGATTGATTGATGAAGATTAAGCCACCCAAAAGGTGGCACGGGCATGAATAGCCCGTGAATGGTGGCCCTTTGGAGCCATTAGCAATATCAATAGATGATACTAGAGATCTGTTGAGATGCGACTGCACCCTGCGTGACGGGAGATGTCTCCCGTGTTACTGGTCCATGCAAGCCATACAGGAGGCTTGGTCGACGACCGGGCCGCGGGGACGCTAAGCCCCGGAAGGACCTCAAGGTAAGCCAGCTATTTATACCTCAACCTCATACCTCAGTTCCCTTGATTTGCCACACCATACAAAATAAGGGGTACTAAAACGCACGATCCCAAGCTACCCACCTAATCTGACCTTCGCAAAAAACATGGATATTTGTGAACCAATACTTTTCACAATACCATTATGTGTGTGTACGTTAGGGGGCCCCAAGGTACAAAATGAAGCGCATTGGTTAAAATGACGGGTTACATAGGGAGAGGTGTGAGGGGTGTAATGAGTGGATACTGTGAGGTGTGGGGTCATGACCCCAGTTGGTGGTGACGGCTTACACCTGGTGGAGTGGTCAGTGAGGGTGGGGGTCACCTGTAGACACCCGTCACCACGTCACCGTAGCCCATTTGAGGGAGGCCAGAAATAGCCTAAGCTACTCTATCCCTTTGAGATGTATTTTTTTTTATCTCAATAAATATACTTTAACTTGAACTTGGTAGCCCGTTGTTGTTGTTAGATTCACTACCTGGAACAAAGTTCCAAGTAGCACGGGCTATGGTGAGCCCATAGGTCTTACGGTAGCCCAGCCTCACTCCTGGCTACACACCGGCCTGCACCCGCTCTGCTCCCAGGTCACAATAAACTTGTGACAAGATACTCTGGTCATAGTTAAACTTGTGTTACGTGTTTTATTTACCTATTATGTCTGTCATGATATTTACCTATTATGTCTTGAAAAACATAAATTAATAATTGAGTCGCAACATGGTTTTATAAATGGCCGTTCATGTTTAACAAATTTGTTATCTTTTTATTCTAGCATTGTTGAGGCAGTTGATAGTGGTAAGGATTGCGATGTTGTATACCTTGACTTTAGCAAAGCTTTTGATACAGTGCCACATGAAAGACTGATTAAAAAAATAGAGTCTCATGGTATTGGGGGTGCTATATTAAGCTGGATTAGGGCATGGCTATACCAAAGGAAACAGAGAGTTAGTATAAATGGAATCAAGTCAGAGTGGGAAAATGTTGTAAGTGGAGTGCCTCAAGGCTCTGTCCTGGGACCTCTGTTGTTTATAATATATATAAATGATTTAGATTCAGGTTTGAGTAGCAACATTTGCAAATTTGCCGATGATACGAAAATCGGTAGGGAAATTAATTCGGAGGAGGACTCACTATCACTTCAAGTTGATCTAGATAGGGTTTTGAAATGGTCAAAGGATTGGCAGATGCAGTTTAATGCTGATAAATGTAAAGTTCTGAGGTTAGGTAATGATGATAGAGTTACAAGATACGAGCTAGATGGTGTTGTGATTGCGAAGTCGGATTGCGAAAGGGATCTGGGAGTTATGATTAGTAAGAATTTAAAACAAAAGGATCAATGCATAAATGTTCGTAATAAGGCAAATCGGACACTTGGATTTATTAATCGCAGCGTTAGTAACAAGACACCTGGTGTGGTTCTCAAGCTATATCTTGCTCTAGTTAGGCCCCATTTAGATTATGCAGTTCAGTTTTGGTCGCCATATTATAGAATGGATATAAATTCACTTGAACGTGTCCAGCGTAGGATGACTAAGTTAATTCCCCAAATTAGAAATCTTTCATATGAAGAAAGATTAACAAAGCTTAAGTTGCATTCACTGGAAAGGCGAAGAGTTAGGGGTGACATGATAGAGGTTTACAAGTGGATGAATGGACATAACCGGGGGGATATTAATAGGGTATTAAAAGTATCAACACAGGACAGAACACGAAACAATGGATATAAATTGGATAAGTTTAGATTTAGGAAAGACTTGGGTAAATACTGGTTCAGTAACAGGGTTGTTGATTTGTGGAACCAATTGCCGCGTAACATTGTGGAGGTGGGGTCCCTCGATTGTTTCAAGCACGGGTTGGACAAGTATATGAGTGGGATTGGGTGGTTATAGAATAGGAGCTGCCTCGTATGGGCCAATAGGCCTTCTGCAGTTACCTTTGTTCTTATGTTCTTATGTTCTTATGATCTACATGTGTGAGAGATGGTAGTCATACAAGAGACTATTCTACACAGCCAGCAGCCAAGCGCACCCTTGTGTGTAACCTACACTGGAAACACCCCATTAATCCATCTTTATTTCAACAGCAAATTTGCTTCATTAATCTACAACATACTTTCCAAAGAAATATTGACGCTAGTAAAATAAACTATTAAATTGGTATCCACTGTTTCGTGTTCAATTTCGTGGGTATATCTACCTTAAGAATATTCTTTGTAATTCCTTCCGTCCATTTACTTCAGTGTCATACCTCGACATATTTCGCCTTTCTGAAGACTGTAAATCACGCTGCTTCCATTTCTTAAGAGCTTTGTCATTCCTGTGATGAAGGTTCTCAGTAGACCAAGAGGCGAGGTTGTGACCAAGAGGCGAGGTTGTGACCAAGACCAAGGTCACCACAACAGGCGAGGTTGTGACCAAGACCAAGGTCACCACAACAGGCGAGGTTGTGACCCAAGACCAAGGTCACCACAACAGGCGAGGTTGTGACCCAAGACCAAGGTCACCACAACAGGCGAGGTTGTGACCCAAGACCAAGGTCACCACAACAGGCGAGGTTGTGACCCAAGACCAAGGTCACCACAACATGCGAGGTTGTGACCCAAGACCAAGGTCACCACAACAGGCGAGGTTGTGACCCAAGACCAAGGTCACCACAACAGGCGAGGTTGTGACCAAGACCAAGGTCACCACAACAGGCGAGGTTGTGACCCAAGACCAAGGTCACCACAACAGGCGAGGTTGTGACCAAGACCAAGGTCACCACAACAGGCGAGGTTGTGACCAAGACCAAGGTCACCACAACAGGCGAGGTTGTGACCCAAGACCAAGGTCACCACAACAGGTGAGGTTGTGACCAAGACCAAGGTCACCACAACAGGAACACAACCTACATCAACCTGGTTCGATCCCAGGCGCCGGCGAGAAACAATGGGCAGTTTCTTTCACCCTATGCCCCTGTTACCTAGCAGTAAAATAGGTACCTGGGTGTTAGTCAGCTGTCACGGGCTGCTTCCTGGGGTTGGAGGCCTGGTTGAGGACCGGGCCGCGGGGACACTAAAGCCCCGAAATCATCTCAAGATAACCTCAAGAAGATTACATGGGGCCCAACAAGGCAGGAGAAACTTGAAGAATGGGACAGTTCAAGAATAGACAAATTAACTCTAGAGGTATAGGCCTATTGCACTACTACGGACTTACTTTCTCCTCTATGAAAACAAGGTTGAATTTTTCTACATTGAAATTATTTAGTTTGTTGCCCAATTGGTGATTTTGGTGGTGTGGCTTGTGACTGTTGCCGTGCCTGATCAACCAGGCTGCGACTTATACATCAGGCTGCGAGCAGCCGCGTCCAACAGCCTGGTTGATCAGTCCAGCAACCAGGAGGCCCGGTAGACGACCGGGCCGCGGAGATGCTAAGCCCCGGAAGCACCTCAAGGTAGGTGCCTTGTACCGCGGGATTGTACTAACAATCATGGCGACTTTGTCTATACTTATTAAAGTTCCTGAGCTTACAAACAGTACGTGGTTGCTTAAAACACTTTTGGAATGTCAACTCTCGAAGTTCCTAAATGATTTAATAAATGAAAAAGCCGGCATGATTCTTGAATGATGTATAGGTTCCGTAAATGGTCGATGTCTCCAGATCCTGGACCATAATCCCCAGCCACACACACACACTTGCTATACCCGGGTACGGTAGCGGGACCGTGCACGCCCCTGGGGACGGGGCACCAGGGGGAGGTGTACACCCCCGAGGGAAGGTTATCAGGTGGGCAGGCCTCCCTATCAGTCGCCACTAGCGATAACTAATCACACGAGGCGGCCAAACACCACCACCACACCACCAACACAAACTTCATGTTATACCATCAACCACCATCACGCAAATATACCACAACAGAACAACAACCACCACCACCACTCAGATTCCACAAATATTGCCACAACAGAGCCACCACCACCACCGATACCTGATCAACCAGGCTGTGACTCATACGTCAGGCTGCGAGCAGCCGCATCCAACAGCCTAGTTGATCAGTCCAGCAACCAGGAAGCCTGGTCGACGACCGGGCCGCGGGACGCTAAGCCCCGGAAGCACCTCAAGGTAAGATAACCACCACACTACCACCCAAACAAGGCCGTTATACTACCACCCCCAAGGCCACCCTCCTATCTGGTGGTAGCGATCGGCATCCCTGCGGCAAGTCTTGTTCTGGTCGATGGTGTGATCGACCGTACTGTTGGTTGCCGCAGCTTGCAGTCCCACTTAATAGCTACAGTGCGGTTCATCACAAACATTAAGTGTTCAAACAGTTCCCTCAAACCCACAAGTGTGTTAGTAATGTCCCACAAGTAACAACACTAGTTAAGATCAAACCCACAAGTGTGTTAGTAATGTCCCACAAGTAACAACACTAGTTAAGATCAAACCCACAAGTGTGTTAGTAATGTCCCACAAGTAACAACACTAGTTAAGATCAAACCCACAAGTGTGTTAGTAATGTCCCACAAGTAACAACACTAGTTAAGATCAAACCCACAAGTGTGTTAGTAATGTCCCACAAGTAACAACACTAGTTAAGATCAAACCCACAAGTGTGTTAGTAATGTCCCACAAGTAACAACACTAGTTAAGATCAAACCCACAAGTGTGTTAGTAATGTCCCACAAGTAACAACACTAGTTAAGATCAAACCCACAAGTGTGTTAGTAATGTCCCACAAGTAACAACACTAGTTAAGATCAAACCCACAAGTGTGTTAGTAATGTCCCACAAGTAACAACACTAGTTAAGATCAAACCCACAAGTGTGTTAGTAATGTCCCACAAGTAACAACACTAGTTAAGATCAAACCCACAAGTGTGTTAGTAATGTCCCACAAGTAACAACACTAGTTAAGATCAAACCCACAAGTGTGTTAGTAATGTCCCACAAGTAACAACACTAGTTAAGATCAAACCCACAAGTGTGTTAGTAATGTCCCACAAGTAACAACACTAGTTAAGATCAAACCCACAAGTGTGTTAGTAATGTCCCACAAGTAACAACACTAGTTAAGATCAAACCCACAAGTGTGTTAGTAATGTCCCACAAGTAACAACACTAGTTAAGATCAAACCCACAAGTGTGTTAGTAATGTCCCACAAGTAACAACACTAGTTAAGATCAAACCCACAAGTGTGTTAGTAATGTCCCACAAGTAACAACACTAGTTAAGATCAAACCCACAAGTGTGTTAGTAATGTCCCACAAGTAACAACACTAGTTAAGATCAAACCCACAAGTGTGTTAGTAATGTCCCACAAGTAACAACACTAGTTAAGATCAAACCCACAAGTGTGTTAGTAATGTCCCACAAGTAACAACACTAGTTAAGATCAAACCCACAAGTGTGTTAGTAATGTCCCACAAGTAACAACACTAGTTAAGATCAAACCCACAAGTGTGTTAGTAATGTCCCACAAGTAACAACACTAGTTAAGATCAAACCCACAAGTGTGTTAGTAATGTCCCACAAGTAACAACACTAGTTAAGATCAAACCCACAAGTGTGTTAGTAATGTCCCACAAGTAACAACACTAGTTAAGATCAAACCCACAAGTGTGTTAGTAATGTCCCACAAGTAACAACACTAGTTAAGATCAAACCCACAAGTGTGTTAGTAATGTCCCACAAGTAACAACACTAGTTAAGATCAAACCCACAAGTGTGTTAGTAATGTCCCACAAGTAACAACACTAGTTAAGATCAAACCCACAAGTGTGTTAGTAATGTCCCACAAGTAACAACACTAGTTAAGATCAAACCCACAAGTGTGTTAGTAATGTCCCACAAGTAACAACACTAGTTAAGATCAAACCCACAAGTGTGTTAGTAATGTCCCACAAGTAACAACACTAGTTAAGATCAAACCCACAAGTGTGTTAGTAATGTCCCACAAGTAACAACACTAGTTAAGATCAAACCCACAAGTGTGTTAGTAATGTCCCACAAGTAACAACACTAGTTAAGATCAAACCCACAAGTGTGTTAGTAATGTCCCACAAGTAACAACACTAGTTAAGATCAAACCCACAAGTGTGTTAGTAATGTCCCACAAGTAACAACACTAGTTAACAAATGAAGCGATTGTGTAAATTTAGCACCGTGCCAGGATGGATATAGGGAGATCGAGGCGTCATATGAAGCCCACGAGAAGTAGAGCGAAAGCTAGAGAAAAAAAGTGAAAACTCAAAAATATTTAACTATGCATATAAAAAACTAGGCCGTTGCACAAGGGGGGGGGGGGGGGGGGGGGTGGTGCAGTACATGCTAAAATCAAAGAAATATTAAGGTCACACTATTTTCAATCTAACAGCGATTCACTATTGTCACTATGATTAAACCACAATGAACTTAACATCAATATGTACCACACCGCATGCGATCTGCTCCATTTAGGAGAGGTAGCAAAGCCTATACAAACCTACACGCCGGTAGTACTATCACACAAGTCTATTCAAAGAATACGGAAGACAAAATCAAATACTCGGGGTTGAAACTGTGCACAATTCATAATCCCCCCCCCCCCTAGGAACGCAGCAAACCTCTAAACCAGTGGTTCCTAAACTCTTCACGACCATTACCCCTGTTTGTGATCTACACTTATGTTAGTTTGAGTATGATGACCTTTACACTGTCTCAACTTATAGTCCGCTACATAGTGCAAAAAGGCCATGGGCCCCCAGTTTGGGAACTAGTGCTCTAAAGCGCTGCAAACCAAGCCATGCCGTGAGCCACAGAAAACAGTGCTTAATGAAAAAGTTCTGCTCTTACATTATAGTAAAAACGCACAAACCGCAAAAGACGCCAAACAAAGTAGTCAAACAATACTCTAGAGCAGACGAGGAGTGGCAGCGGGGGGAGTTGTGTGAATACAATGGCTCTTGACGGTACAATAACTCCATAACATTATAGCGTGGATAATAAGAACCTTACAAACAAAAGACGCCTAACCAACGACGGTGTATTAAGAATACTCAGCATCAGACGCTTACAGCTCCATACACCCCCGCTCCTGTGCCAGGTAAGTCCACTACGGGCTCACCATAGTCCGTGCTATTCTGGAACTTTTATTCAGAAAAGCAGAGTGTAAAAACAACAACAATCAGACGGTTACTAATATCGTGAGAACGGGCTGGTGAGGGAAGTATGGCGGTCCGTCTAATTACCAAAAACTACCACATGCTACACACGCTTCAGAAAACTTCCTGGCAATACGTTAGTAATGAATAAATATGATATATTTACTCATTACAATGTTGGTGCTGAACATACAACATGAAAAAACATAATTTTAATCCAAAAAGTATCTTTTTATAAAGAAATTAGACGAAAATAAAAAGCTGGTGACGCCAAATCAAGTCGACGATCCAAGCTTCGGTTCGGTTAGGTTAGGTTTGGTTTGGTTAGGTTAGGATAGGTTAGGTTAGGTCAGCCTAACTTAATATCATATTTATTCATTACTAACGTATTGCCAGGAAGTTTTCTGAAGCGTGTGTAGTATGTGGTAGTTTTTGGTAATTACACGGACCCAAGTATGGTGGTAGTGAAAGAGGAGGTCGTTTCCGTGCTGGTTGATCCAGGTGTGATCGTAATAACCATATATGACCATTATAACTATTGTATTTCTACTTTTAAATGTTTAGCAAATAGTCAGCTCCACCTGACCATTTGTGTCAATTTTATTTATTAAATTCATGGAAATTAATCTTCTTTAAATGGATAAGCTTGATGAAACTAGTATGACGTGTGTCTGCAAGTGGCGACGTTCTTGGTTATCTTTAGGTTATCGTGAGACGACTTCGGGGCTTTAGTGTCCTCGCGGCCCGGCCCTAGACCAGGCCTACAACCCCAGGAAGCAGCCCGTGACAGCTGACTAACACCCAGGTACCTATTTTACTGCTAGGTAACAGGGGCATAGGGTGAAAGAAACTCTGCCCATTGTTCCTCTCCGGCGCCCGGGATCGAACCATATCTAGATCCTGTGGACTAGTGAACCACATGATCACTAGTCCAGCGTGCTGTCCGCTCGGCCGACCGGCTCCAGTTCTGTCACACATTTCCCTTTGTTGAGTGCACCAGAAGGGCTCAACAATGAGAGGTTGGGGTGCACGTGGCAGTGTAGGCGAGGGACACGTCAGATAAGAGATGTAAGTACTGGTGAGAAATGCGCGCCAGGTTTATATCAAGGTTTTTAGCCCGGTCACTGTGACGAAGGCACATAGTACATATGGACATTATACGACAATAAAACCTATGACGGTTCTTAAGGTGATGACAGGGTGTGGTGGTGAGTCGAAGATGACATGTTCATCTATTACAACTATAGATTACAATGTGCAAGATATAGGGTAACAATAGTGAACATTTACATACAATAGGATCATTGTATGGTTATCTCTCTCTCACTTGGAGTAAATTTATTTAATATTTGTGCCTGCAGGATCGAGCTATTGACTACTGCCTCCGCCTTTCTAACCCCGGGTTGTTTAATGTGGCGACTCGCAACCTACGTAGCAAGTTTGGTACACTTGTTACCTTTCTATGATTCCCAAGATCAACGTCACCACGGCCCGGTCTCTGACCAGGCCTCCTCGTTGATGGTCTGGTCAACAAGGTTGTTGGATGCGGCTGCTCGCAGCCTGACGTATGAATCACAGCCTGGTTGGTCAGGTATCCTTTGGGGGTATTTGTCAAGTTCTCTTGAACACTGAAGGTTCGGCCAGTTATGCCCCTTAAATGTAGTGGAAGAGTGTTGAACAGGCTCGGGCCTCTGATGTTGATAGAGTTCTCTCTCAGAGTACCTGTTGCATCTCTGCTTTTCAACGGGGGTATTCTGCACATCCTGCCATGCCTTCTGGTCTCGCGTGGATGTGGCTGCTTGTAACCTGATATATGAATCACAGCCTGGTTGACCAGGTATCATTTGAAGGCGTTTGCCGACTTCTCATTTGAACACAGTACGAGTTAGGGCCCCTTATATATAGAGGGAGTGTTGAAAAGTCTTGGGTTCTCTCCCCACAACTTCTCTCTAGGCGTAACTTTTTCAACGGAGCTATTCTGCACATCCTACCATGCCTCCAGATCTCGTGCGGGTTTCTTTCCATGTGTAGATTTGGCACCAGACCCTTTACTGTTTCCCCCATGTGTAAATAATTCTCTCTCCTGCGCTTTAGATAATAAAAATTTAAAGATTTTAAAGTTTCGATAATTTAGGCGTTTTATCGAGTGATTCTAGCAGTAATGACTCTTTGCACCCTCTCCAGGTCAGCTCTAGCTTTGAATGAGGCTGCTGTTGTGCAACAATATTCCACCCTAGAGAGCATTAGCGTGTTGAAGAGTACCATTGTTATGGCATCTGTTTGTAAGGTTCTTGTTATCCCACCTCTCATTTTTCTTGTTGTAACAACTACTTTGTGTTTTTTAAAAGTAAGGTCTAGACATGATTACTCATCTTTTCTCACATGATTTCCTCATCTTTCACTTTTCGCTTTCGTTCGATAGTGCGATTTGACTTCCTTGTGGGTTTCCCTTTTTAAATTACGGTTTCTTATTGCGCAGGAGCAGGAACTTGCCTTCATTAGTCATTTGTTGAGGCCCATTGAAGGACCTAATTTATATCAGATTGGAGGTTTTCCGTGTCCTCTATATTGTCTATTAACAAAAATCCTAGTGTCATCTGCAAAGGATGATACGCTACTAGTGCGTGTCCTTGTGTAATACGTGAAGGAAGAAAGTACTGGGAGGAAACACAGTACTCTGGGGAACTGAGCTCATCACGGTGGATGATACGGACTTTACCGTGTTGACTTTTACACACTAGGTTCTCTCCGTCGGGAAATTTAAGATTTATCTTCATACTTTTCCAGTAATTCCTCTTGAGCGCATTGTGTGCATGTAATAACACCATGGTAACAACTCCCTGGTATACAGGGCGCCCTCGCCTGTTGGACACTCGCATCTTACCATGTATACAGTGTGTACAATTATGTATTCCCGGCGCGATGTTGTATCTCCATTCAAAGCCTTCTGTAATCAACACCATTTTACTTTTGTGCATGGTATTTTGAGTCCACTACTCTGACAAACACATTATAGTGTCTGTGGCTCGCATTTGGGAGCTTTGTTTCCACCTGTGTCCTTGGGCAAGTACTAAGTGTAAAATGAAATAAATATGTTCTTGGCTACTCTGTCAATTGTGAGTACAGGTATTTCGAACGTGGTAATCATGTCTCCCACAACAGGCGTCTTCCAGTGACGTGAGGGTCAACATTCCTGTCGTGTTTCCTGGTAACCCTTGCTTCTAACACCTGGGACTACCCTGGTGACATTCCTGTAGACATTTTCAAAAGATGGTTTTGTGTTAGCCTTGAGGAGGTGGGCGCGCTGAGCTGGGTCCTGGGCATGTGCCTGGCTGCCGTGTAGGGAGGTGGTGGTGAATGGTACTGTTCACAGGCGTGTAGTGTGGGGTTGTAACGCTGGTGAAGGCAGTACACGTCCAGCTCGGAGAGAGCCAGCGTGACCCACACTGGCCACTTGCTCACCTACCACGGCTCATGTGTTAATCATTCATTTAAAGCACAACCAGTCCTTGACGGGCAACAAAACGCCAGGTACCTCCTCTCGCTCCCAGCTGGGGGCAATGTAGGGGGGAGGGGGGAGGGTAGAGGGGGGGGGCCGGGCACCCCAGGGGGTGAGGGGGAGGGGGGGGGTGATGTTGGCGCGGCTCCAACATCTCAGAGCTTCCCACTCAAAGCTATTTAAAAGTTTTTTTTTTTTAAATGATTACTGTTGTGGCACATTGTATTTGTTGGAGAGGCAGCAGAGTGTTTGGGAAGGACGCAGAGTGCACACTTTCACCCTAATACTAACACCATCACCAGCTTCAACCACTTTCCAACAAAAAATAAATAAATAAAATAAATAAATAAATATAACTATACTCGTGTAATGCAGAAGTAGGCGACGGCAAAGAAAGAAAGATGAAAAAAGCTCCACCTGCCAAACATGTATTTCTCAGGGTCGCAGTCCCAGTGTGGATGGAGGCCAATGTCAAAGGTTGCCTCCCGCTCTCTCTCAGGCGCGCATCATCCACCACATCCATCACCATACAACCTCCTGGCTACCACCACCATCACACAACTGTCATATGCGCTTCTCTCTCCACTAATGGCAAATGGCGTGGGTAGGTTGGTTTGTGTATGTTCACAGACTTTGGTAGTATATGCTAACATTGTACGTGTGTGTGTGTGTGTGTCCCATGGGTGAATGAGGCCATCAACCTCCGTCTCGCCATCAATGAAAGTGTTGTAGTGGGCGGGGCCGACCAACTCGTCAGCATAGGTCAGGTTTAACTCGCCCACATATTCACAAGTGCATCACGTGCAACCTGCCAACCTCAATGCTGGCATCGATTTTCTATGAAGGCACGTGGAGGGAGGTGGAGGAGGGGGGGGCGTACACGAGGCTCACAACTTTACATAAGCCGGCAGGCAGGCAGGCGGGTGGTGGTGCTTAGCTATCAGTGACTCCATGCTGGTCAGCTCTAGGCGAGATGCGACACATTTGCTTTAACCAGCAAATAATAAGAGCCAACTAGAAAGTAAAACATCCTAGACCTTAGCTTTACAAACAACGATGAGCTGATTAGGGACAACGATTACAACTACTTGTTACTCAGATCACAACCTAATCTGAGTTCAGACAAGCATGGGCAACAGACCTGTGCAAGCAATCTCAAATCCAAGGGCAAAGTGCAAAAGCACCACTATCACAGGCCCTAAACATATCTTGGCGACTGAGCCTAGATACTGGCGTCATCCCTGACATACTTTAAACAACGGAGCTCGTGCCACTTCACAAAGGAGGTAGAACAGATGGAAAAAATAGACCAATAGATCTAACATCACACAAGTCTTCAAAAAGTACGCCAAGAAGAAAGATTACAAATCACAACATCTACATAACCCTGGACAACACGGGTTCAGAACAGGGCGCTCCTGCCTCTCAATTGCTTGACCACTAAAACATGGACTTAGGTGCCTTGGAAGACGAGCAACCCATAGATGTAATATATATAGACTTTGCAAAAGCTGTCGACAAATATGACCATGGTGTTATTGCGTACAAAATTCACGCAGACTTACTGGGAATGTAGGGAGATGGATCTTCAACGTCCTGGTCCCAAACCCGCACAAACATCACCGCATGATACCAGAAGGCATAGCAGGATGTGCACAAAACCCCCGTTGAAAAGCAAGTGCAATACGTTCTCAAAGAGCACTAACAGCGGCCAGATACTGTTCAACACATTTCCACCACAAAGGGCATAATTGGCCGACCCCTCGGTGTTATTGAGAACTCGATAAACGCCTCAAAAGGATACCTGATCAACCTGACTCACTCATGCGTCAGGCAGCCAGCAGCCGCTCCAACAGCCTAGTTGACCAGTCCAGCAACCAGGCCTGGTCAGGGAGCGGGGACGTTCAGCCCTGAAATCATCGCAAGATAACCCCAAGATATATCCGCTTCTCTCTCGCGAAAGCATTTACTGGCAATGTAGGAAGATAGACTTACTTTCCTAACAAACAGAAGCCATAGTAATAGTAATTCAGTAAAATCGGAATGCTCAGATTTTAGATCAGCTCAGTCCCACCTGGTACACTGTACCTGATGCAGCAAACACACCACTACGGGCTCACCATAGACCGTGCTGCTTGCAACGTTTGTTCCCAGTAGCTGAATCTAAAAACAACAACTTGATGCAGTATTATCTCCTACCAGACCAGAGGACAAACTATAGACAAAATGAGACCGGATAACAAGAACTTTTCAAACCAGAGATGCAAGACGATTGCTGGCACTTTAAGACATCAATGCTCTCTAGTGTGGAATGCTGCCATACTTTTGCACACTATCAGCCCAATATCATTATGGAGAAGTTCAGAAAATTTGTACTGCCAGAATACATTTAGTACAACGTTAAATTATTAACACAGCATAAGCGTAAAATTCTATCCAACTTTACACACTGGAGCTCAGACGAGACCCATAATAATTTACAACCGGAAAATATTAGAGGGACTGGTTCCAAATCTACACACTATATTAATTCCTCAAGATCCCAGGAAGCATGGCAAGATGTGCACTAGAAACCCTTATAAACTATGGGCCCCAAGACAGTAAACGCCCTCCTGGTGACCTTACCTTGATGCGAGTCACAGGATCGATGTATCCGCCGTGTTTATAAAGGGGACTTTATAAACACCTACAAAGGGTACCTGACCAGGCGGCCTATGATTCACACGTTAGAGAGAGCAGGTGTAACCCAGACCAACTAGGCCTCGTCACAGACCAGGTGGAAAGACAATGATCCTGAGAACATCAAGGTAGGGTGTAACTTACTACCGCCATCCGATGTGACAATATTACGGGCTCACCATAGCCCGTGCTACATAGACATTTGGTTCTGAGTAGCTAAATCTATAACAGTGACTTAATAGATAACCCAGTGCCACTCAGACCCCCCCCCCCACGGCCGTAATGTGTACAATCAAGGTGTAGTGGTGTGACGTCATGCACCACAATAACCCATACACACCACAATATACCAACCATAGCAAGCACCATACACCACAACCAACCATAGCAAGTGTACACACTCAACATTAACATACTTCACTGCTATCTTGCGCCATCTATACCTTATCCTTTGTGGCATTCAAGACGGACTCTCACGAGGAAGAGTGTATACGACTACCGTAGTTATAAGGAGAAAACTTTGAATTTTCAAATACTCAAACTTGCTCTTGCGTAATTCCCCTTGCGAGCATTCTTCTGATTTGCAACACACACGCCGAGTAACATTACACAATATTTAGCTAAAATTGCCATACATTTCACTGTAAGGGAACAGTGCCGATGGTGTTTTGGTGGAGGACGTGACGCAGGCGGTGTGAAGGCCACTAGCCTTGGTGCCCACTCGTCCAGCAGTGACCGACACACACACACACACACACACACACACACACACAGGTAGTGCAAGACATGTCCCCACCCTCTTCCTCACTGCCACACAGATCACCCACCCTCACCAGCTGTGTCAAACATGGCCCCTACTCTCTAGAAACTAAAGCTCGAGCCAGAATAACTAGTCCAGAGTGTTTCGCACATTATACATACCATTTATAAAACAAACTTCTATCTCTACCATTAGTTAGGTTAGACTGGGATTGGTTGGAGTGTGTTAAGCCAGAGTAAGTGATGGCGCTGTGTCCCTGTGTGTGGGGGACGGTGGTGACGCCGCTGCCTTACTCCTCCCCGCTGACACCTGCCACACCGCCAGCAGCTTGCCACTGGCAACCAACCTACAACCCTCAACTTTCACCAAGGTTACACCTCCCCACCCCACACCTGCCCCTTCTCTCCACAACCACAATGGTCAACTCAAGCACCCCAACCTAACCCAGCAACCCGCGCATAGAAAACTGTAATGTTTGAGAGCCTCTGAGGACAGGCAGTAAGGCAATCTTGCCTCATTAGTCGCTCTGCGTCGACCATCCCTCCACGTTACTAACTCCAATAATTACCTCACCATGACGCTGTTACCTTGCCTTCATTCCGGGGGGTCAAGGTTCCCGCGGCCCGGTCTCTCACCAGGCCTACTGGCTGATGGTCTGGTCAGCCAGATTGTTGGACGCGGCTGCTCTCAGCCTGACCCATGAAATCACAGCCTGTTTGATCAGGTACCTTTTGAAGGTGTTCAATCCGAGCACTTCTCTTTCGTCCACGTTATTTACACAACCATTTTCCTAAGTCCTTGTTATCACCTCTGATATTTCCTTTAAGTTGTTGTTGTTGTTGTCCATTAAAGCTTTTCGACCATGCTCCACTAAGGTTCAGCAAGAATTGTTCACCACAACCAACGTGGTTGTGGTGGCTATCTGGGCTTGCTGCCCACTCCAAACATCGGCGTGTTGGACCAAATTACCACAAGTGGAAGCCTGACCCCAGGCCGGGCTCGCGAACAACTCCCCCCACAGCCTTCTCCATGTATGCTCCATGTATTACCAGTACATCTTATATTAGAGGCAGCGCGGCAGCGAGCCTCTCATGAACCTGCCAACACCTCGGCAACTGCCCCGCCTTTATACGCCAGTACACCACCTTCTTGTCCACTAAACTGAAGAAGATCGTGAGAGACATGACTGACAAACGTGACCCTTACCGACACTAACCAGGAGAGACAGTTCACCATTTACCACTTGAGAAAGGACCAACTTGCTCACCACGATTTCTCCAGATTCCAAACAAAACGCCTTTAAAGAGACAGACTGATGTCGTTTATGCCTTTACATGCCCACTTCCAGACTGTCAGCCCTAACTACCATTATAGTTAAAACAACAACCTGTTTCAAGGTGCCTGACAATGCACAAATGTTGAGCTTCATCAACAAACACTTTATTCCTACACACACCCACACCCGAGATATCCTGACCACCAATAACTAAATAATAGACAACTACGACCTCCCTTGTGGCTATCATGTAATGGTTCACAGGATCAACGTTCTCAGAATTAACGTGAGCTGCGCGGGCCCCAAGCCTCTGGCTGGCCCAGGAACACTTAGTGGGCCAGCCAGAGCCTTAGGGCCCGCACAGGAATATCCCTGTCAAAACAAAAAGTGAGGCCTGGTCTATGAGCAGGCCTCAGACCAGGCCCCAACTCTCGTGGTTGGTGGTCTGGTCAACCAGACTGTTGAACGTGGCTGCTAGCAGACTGATAATTCACAGCCTGGTTGATCAGGTATCCCTTGAAGGTGTTTGTCGCGTTTTCTTTTCGAATACCGTGTGAGGTCAGGCAGTTATTCCCCTTGTGTAGAGGGCGTGTGTTGAAGTCTTAGACCTTGAACCTGAAGTTTGTTGACAATTCTCCCTCAGCGTACCTATCCAACACTTATCCTCAAGGCTAGAGCAGAATCTCCAGCTCACACCTCGCCTACTAACAAAGCCAACACGCCTAACGTCACCTCATTCTACTTTGTTATCCATTCTAGGATTTCAGCTAACTCACTTTCCCCTCGCCTCTGAACATGTTGAGTCTTGAATGAAACACTCGTAAGCATCGGACTATATTTTATATAGACTTGTAAAATCAAGAATTAACTTTTCAGTTTTTCCTGAAGTAAAGAACTTAAGAAATATAAAAAGATTCAAGCCAGAATCATTGATTTAACTCTTTTGGTCATTAAATAAAATGTCTACAAGACCGACACCTAAAATATAATTTATGTTTAGGTCTATAAATGATAATGTCTGTAGACTCGAGGTGGGGGCCTACACACTTTGGGCCAGCCTCAGCAATTGCCGTTTTACTGATATTGGGTACATGCCCAACATGGTTTGGTAAGGGTTGGCATAAGTTAAATGAGTGCCACTTGAGAAGTTGTCAACAGGACCCCACAATGGATCTTGCAATACCTTATTAACTAGACTGAATTATTGTCTCCTAACCAATGTAAATTATTATGCACCGATGTCTGCAAAAATGTTTGAAACAAATCTTAACATATTTTGCCTGTAGTGTGTGTGTGTAATGTATGCCATCATACTCCCCCCCCCCACTACCTCCAGTGTCCCTCCTCCACCATCAACGTGTCCACACAGCCTACAGGTTACACGCACGCACATCGGGTCCGCCTGGGCACCACTGGGTACGCCATCTATTGTGTGTACTTCCATGCATGTGCATACCTGGAGTTGTTCTACTTCCTGAGCCCAGCCTAAGGCCAGGCTGCACGCACGTGTAATATTTGTATTTATTACTGTGCAAATTAAATTGCACATGTCATACCTGTTAACTTCACAAACATTGTAAATATGACCATGAAGTAATTCCCCACAAAAGACAAAGCCGAGGGAACGAGAGGCAAAGACAAAAGGCGGATTATACATTTTCTAACAGCACAAAGTATGGCAGGAAATACAAAAAATGTAGCTCGAGTCCCACATTTTGGGAATGTATGCGCAGTTCCCACAAGGCCTTCACAGGCTCAAGCCTCAAGTCAAGCCTGGCCTCGTGCCGGGCTTGGGGGAGTAGAACAACTCCCAGAACCCCATCAAGCAGGTAAGGCCTCACACCATTACTTCATTATCCTCATACAAGACAGCCCATACCAACCCAAATCCTTATCTTGACCCCCTTCCCAGTGCTATATAAGCGTAGTGGTTTAGCACTGTCACACAGCACCGCTCCTGTGCCAGGTAAGTTATGGGCTCACCATAGCCCGTGCTACTTGGAACTTGCAATTTCGAGTAGCTGAATCTATAACAAACAACAACGGACTGGTACGGGCACGGGAGACATCTCCCGTCACGCAGGGTGCAGTCGCACCTCCACAGATCTCCAGTATCATCTATTAGTACTGGTAATGGCTCAAAAGGGCCACCACTTACGGGCTATTCGTGCCCGTGCCACCTTTTGGATGGCTTAATCTTCATCAATCAAATCAATGAGCACTTTCTGCTGATAGTTCCCTTCATACAAGAGATCCTGACTCGTCCGAGCAGAACTACTCGCTACACCCACTCAAGATAAACTCGGGCAAAGGAGTAAATTAAACTCCGTGTCAGACAAAATTACAATCTGATTTGAGGGATCTCTGTAGTACAGTGGCTGCGTTCTCGACTCAATTGATCCCGGGTCCGATCCTGGGCAGGTATAGATACCCGGGAATAAGGTAACTTGTGAACTTTGCATCTTGTAAGTGTCAAAAGTTTGATCATGGGGGGGGGATGTTTCAAAAGAAGGTGCCTAGAATCTTGGAATAATAATTATCAGAAGGTAACGTTTACAGAGCACAACAAGCAACAGCAACAGCCTGGAAAATGAGTGGATAATGAGAACATCCAGAACAAAGCCTCTCCAGGTAACAAGGGATGCCACACCAATGATGGTACTCTTTAAAGCACTGGTACTATAGTGTGTGAAATATTGCTTGTTCCACATATTCCTTGGTCAAGTCAGACGAGATAGTATAGCTAGAAAATACACCGAGAAACTTCATTGTCCGCACAAACTCGGGGTAACGAGCCTTTAGGGAGGCCTGAAAGAACTCAATTTGCACTCCTTGGAAAGGAGAAGAGATGTAATAATATACACATGAAAAATACTAAGTCAGGTCTCAAATCTGCACAACGCAATAACATTTTAGCAAGACACGTTACAATCCAATAAACCCAATAAAAAGTGTATACCACAGACACAATTAATGAGAGCAAAGTGTACACGCCAGAAGCCTCCTAACTTCAACCTGCCAACAAATATAAGACACGTCACTGGAACAACAGTGGAAGCTTTCACGAGAATACTTGACTAATTTGTGCTGGAGTTACTGGATCAGTCAGGCTATGATGTATGCGTGTGCCTACAAGCTACGAAGACAAACAGCTTCATAGACCTGGTAATCACCAGGGAAAATCTACCCTCAGACCTGGCTACGACAGCGTAACTGGGAAATCGTCCACAGGTACTGAAATACTAGTACCGAGCTAAAGCTCTCACGAAGGCAGGTAGCCGTGTGGAGGCAGGTAGCCGTGTGGCGGCAGGCAGGAAGGCAGGTATGAGGCAAGCAGGTGTGGGGCTGGCTAGCTGTCAAGCAGGTGTGGGGCTGGCTAGCTGTCAAGCAGGTGTGGGGCTGGCTAGCTGTCAAGCAGGTGTGGGGCTGGCTAGCTGTCAAGCAGGTGTGGGGCTGGCTAGCTGTCAAGCAGGTGTGGGGCTGGCAAGCAGGTGTGAGGCAAGCAGGCAGGAGCGCAAGATAGGTTGTGCTGGCCAACCTTCACCTCAAGGCTAGATTGTTTACACAGCTCAGCTGGCCCACGTCACCACCCTTGTAGCACCGGTCTATCTCCTCCATTTAACATTTAACATTACTTGGCGGCAGCAACAAGTGAGGAAGTTCTAACAAAGGCCAAATGCAGTAGAGTCAGGGTAGCTTCACCACCCGTCGTCCCCACCAGTCTTGACACAATGCCAGACTCTCTCATAGGAAAAAAAAACACTGCAAAGGATCTGGGAATAATGATGTCAGCCTATGAGAGGATAATTATCTCTCCATGTTATCCTCAACATGCGAGTTCAGCGACGATAACCCAGCAAAGGTTACCTTGAGATGTTATCTTGAGATGATTTCGGGGCTTTAGTGTCCCCGCGGCCCGGTCCTCAACCAGGCCTCCACCTCCATCAGGAAAATGATACTGAAGATTATGAGACCTTTAACATTATGACATTCCAATAAAATGCTCAATTTCAAATCACCTGGTCTTTTCAAACCGCCTGTACCACTCTACTAATTTTTCCTCTTAAAATAAGAATTGAAAGAGGGAATACGGAGAACACAATTCTTTTTCAACTGTTTAAATTATTGGGACCGTCTCGAAGCACTAAAAATGTACTCTGGAAAGGAGACATCACATTAGGGGTAATATAATATGGAAGTTGCTGGAAGGCCAGGTCTTAAATATGCCCAAGAAAATACCAGGCCTACTGGGGCACGAGTTAACACCCCCCCCCCCCCAACCCCTCAATATCGGATCCCTTTAATTTCTAACTGTCTCTCGTGATGTCCAGTTTGTAAGACTTTGCTAAAGTCAAGGTCTTCAATGACGCAATCCTTCCCATTATCAACGGTAAAAAAATTAGTAAATTTTAAAACGAGTGCAATTTAAAAAAAACTGTTGTGATCCTTTTCAGGTTGTAAACTAATTCTGTTATTAAGAGTCGAAGAATTATCCTACTATAGACATTTTAAGGTAATCGGAGGATTAAATGAACAAATCTACAAGGGCCGTGACGAGGATTCGAACCTGCGTCCGGGAGCATTTGTTCATTTGATGCATCACGTTAGTGTGATCTCTGTGTGTGAATCGGATGATTGTTCGATGCAAGTGATGCACAATTCAAAATGTCAACACATGTACAACCTCCCAAGATTCCGGTACACTGCTCGACTAATAACTTATTAGCTACGCCACGCAAGGGGGGGGGGGGTATTGAAAGGAATGTGTTTCTGTAACATGGGTGAACAAATTGAATGCACTACGTATTGAAGGAAAACTTCATACACAGCTTTAAATGTAGATATACCTGCTTGATGGGGTTCTGGGAGTATTTCTACTCCAAGCTCGGCCTCTGAGAGCTTGGTCCAACAGGCTGTCTGTTGCTTGGAGCAGCCCGCAGGTCCACATATCCATCACAGCCAGGTTGGTCCGGCACTTCTTTAAGAAAACTATCTAGTTCTCTCTAAGATGTCCACGGTTGTTCGGCAATATTTCTTATACTTGCTGAGAGGATGTTGAACAACCGCGGACCTCTGATGTTTATACAGCGTTCGCTGCTTGTGCCTATGGCACCCCTGCTCTTCACTTGTTCTATTTTGCATTGTCTTCCATATCGTTCATTCCAGTGCGTAGTATTTTACTGTGTAGATTTGGGACCTGGCCCTCCAGTATTTTCCTTGTGTATATTATATGATATCTCTCTCGTCTCCTTTCTAGTGAGTACATTTGGAGATCTTTGAGACGATCCCAATAATTTAGGGGCATTATCGGGTATATGTATGCCGTATATGTTCTCTGTATTCCCTCTATTTCGGCAATCTCTCCTGCTCTGAAGGTGAAAGTGAGTACCGAGCAGTACTCAAGACGGGACAGTAGAAGTAATTTGAGTAGTACAACCCAACATGATACGATATGAATAGTGAATAGTACAATTCACTACTCGGTCCAATTACCTACAAATGTCATCCAATCCACGAACAATCTGCCAATTACCTAAAATGTCTACAGTAGGATAATTCTTCGAGTAATAGCAGAAGCCAATTAGTTTAATTGGCTATATGAAGTGCAATCCCTATATGAATACTACAATCCCAATATGAAAGGTTCAACATTAGATGGAAGAGGGTTTAAGGAAGACCCTCAAGAGCCACAGCTCACCCCCGCAAGTACAACTAGCAGCGCACAACACACTACGGTTGTACTGGGTGTGTGTAATTGGCTTCACAACTGCCGCCTCCCTCTCCCCCAAACACTTGTGCTCTTGCAACCCAACACCGCCCTTCCGTACTCTCTAGTTCACAGCCCAGCTGCCCATGGAGGGGGGGGGGGGCCCGAGCAGGAAGGACTAAAACATGTTACAATTTCAAGCGATTCAAGTTACAAGAAAAAACGGGGGGTTAGCTGACGTTTCAGATGTAGAGTTAATGAGAGCTTGGAGCGGGTGGAGACCACAGTGGGCGGCTGAGGGTGGAGGCCACAGTGGGCGGCTGAGGGTGGAGGCCACAGTGGGCGGCTGAGGGTGGAGGCCACAGTGGGCGGCTGAGGGTGGAGGCCACAGTGGGCGGCTGAGGGTGGAGACCACAGTGGGCGGCTGAGGGTGGAGACCACAGTGGGCGGCCAGAGTCACGCCCTCGTCAACTAACAATCGCCTCAAGTCAAACGTTCTCATACCCAAGTTCGCAACGCTTCACAACATGCCTAATATTGACTACAAACAAAAATTTACTCTATAAAGAAACTAAAGGATGTATGTACATAATATTAATGTGATATACTTTACCACGGTACCAATGTGACGAGCAAGTCTTGCTGCAGTACGATTCCTCACTGGAATACATTTGCCAACACAAACTAAACAAAAGCAAAAATAACTTAACATGAATGATAAATGGTGAAAAATGCCGTGCATGCCAGCCATGGAGAGGATGCCCCCCCGCCCCAGATCACGGGGGGAAACACCCGCCCCACACTTCTCACATTTCACAGTTATCACCACTCCCACGTCTACTATCACACGTCTTGCCCCAAAAAAGTTTTTTTTCCACATCGTTTGACCAAATTGACCAACATACGCACACCGAATCTGGTTTATCCACACAACTTTTTTTTGTAAACTCTTAAATTGGCGAGTGACTGGCCGTGGCTGGCCCAGAACCTGACGTGTCAAGTGGACGTGTCAAGCGGACGTGACAACACGGTCAACACAACACTTCTCCACATCCCAAGCTTGCGACAGCCGAGTGAAGGATTCTTCCCCAAGCTTCCGTGGGCCTGTTATCTTGCCTGAACCAAGTAAAGGAGGCTTCCCCAAGCTGTGATTTATCACTTGTGGAGGAGGCTGGTGGCCTCGCATGGAAAGCTTTCAGTGAAGGATGAAGCAACCAGCTTAGCCGTGGAGACGTGCCTGGCAGCAGCAGCAGCAGCAGCCATGGTAATGATGGGCTTCCTCTCCCAGGACGCCAGCGGTTCTTCCATGTACTAACACAACACTCGCTTCACGCCTTGCACAACGCTGCCTCACACTTTACATACGTATCTCCACACAAATTATACATTTACATTTATTAGGATTTATCACGAGGCAAGACCAAAATTGTTCAAGTGTGAGCAACACAGTCACTGGGGCAGTGAATGAACCCCAAGCTGGGGCCGTCACCTAGTTACCAGGCCCTCGCCTCGCCAAGTCTCCTGTGACCAGGCCAGTCATCCTGTTAAGACGCACATTCTTCCGACCTTGGCTATATCATGGCTATATCATGGCTATATCTTGTTTCCAGAGATTCAGTAACAACATCTGGTGGTTCTGTGTAACGAAATTCTTTATATTATCCTCCTGGATAAGGCAAAAAAAAAATCCTGTATACTTGTAATGGCTCTTTTCAGATCTCTGCTCCACCATATTTTGAAAGCCTTCATTAGAGTATACTTAAGTATTGTGCTTGACATGTTTCTCGTGATGACACTAAACCTTCAGAATGATGACGCCAGTTTAAGCTTCCTTGTTTATATTAATCTGAATTCTTGTAACGACTCCCTAGAAGCATGAGGACTCAACGTCATCCATATGATAATGCTGTAACTAGAATTTCACCTTCTAATACTGCACGTATGATCAAAAAGGCTGGGCAGTGGGGTAGTAGCCTCGAGAAGGGTCTCCCTTCAGGGTATCATTGTTGAGAGCGGCGGCGGCAAGGTGGTTGTGGTAGCGACGACCCGGGAGCTTGTGACCATGGCGGTAGCAGTAATTCTCATTACCAAACTGCCTGGTGAAAGGTGTGCGGATCAGCTGACTGTGTGGTGGAAGAGCGACCGTGAAGGTGTACAGGCAGGCATCGGTTATGCACACAACCTGCTGCTTTGTCTCCACACATTATGTAACACTTCCGTTATGGCGTCCTCACTGCTATGGGCGGCTCCTGTAAAGGGACTGGCGTGTGAGGCCTGTACGACGCCTCCAGCAATGGTCATGGGGGCGTCGGGCGGGGCGTGGCGGCGTGGGCGCACAAAGGGCGTCCTTGAGTCGCCTCCCAAGCCAGCACCAGCAGGGACGACGCTGGCAGTGTAACAAAGACCTTTTTAGTAGGGTATATTACTGGCAGATGCACCTGTCCGGAGCGTCGGTATTGGCAGGTGAGAACAGTGAGCACCTGCGCTCACAGCACCACCTCACCAGCTGGGTAAGCCTCCAGGAGGCGCACTTGGCCTGGGCCTACTGGCCACATCAGCGGACGGGCTGGTGCTGGGCTCAACCAGCCAGCCATAGACCCTCCATCAAATTGCACCCACTTTCACTCGTCATTTTCAGGCTGTAAACACTACAGGGTTGAATATAATTATCACTTGACTCCATATGGAGCAGAGAGCAATGCCTGGGACAACTACCTTAGCAAATATTTAGTGGTTGGGGCAAAAGAAAGAGGCGAGAGAAGTAAACTGGAGGCAGCAAAGCCCTTCCCGACACAACGCTACACACAAACTGGTGCTAGCTACACCTGCTATTTTCAGCGAGGCCCGGACGGCGCATGCGCACGCGGGTCTGACTCAGCTTCCCAGGGACGTACCACACAGCCCTGCGTTCTTGCCCCGCTAGCCTGGCCAGCTTCACCCGTTCAAATATACTATCGCAGGTATAGCAAGTTAACAGTAGACAGGTGAGGACAGGAGAAGGAGACGCAGCCAGGGCCGCCGACACCCTCCCTCCCTCACCCCAGCCAGTGAACCAGACTACATGGAGGACGCGCCGCGGAATGGGGGGATATATCGATCACAGTTTAAAGCAGCACGGCTCCAGCTCCTCCTTCTACTGGTGCCTGGCGCATTGCGAGACGCCTGCCTGCCTGCTGCTGCTTCATGCCCTACCGCCTACGACCTCAAGTGCCACCTCCCAGCCTCACACATGCCCTCCATCTCAACATCCCTCACATCTCAACACTATCAACACCCCTCTTATGAAAATAATGTAAAAGGGGAATACATGTCACCGTACCAAAATAATATACATGACTGAATTCTGCCTCGTTTAATTAAGGTGGGTGGTGATGTGGCCGGGGCAGTGGCTAGTCAACGCTAAGTGACCCGACTGTCCTACAGCCAGATCGATAACATCTTACGTCAGGCTCGTGCAATTGGTGGAGCACAGCAGGAATCAATATAGGCCCAGATTCTTGTGGGCACCCACCCCGCACCTCCCCTGCCAGGGACCCGCCAGGGACCCGCCAGGGGACGTCAGCCAGCCACACGCACCCTGCAATCACCGCCCACCACCCTCCCCGCCATTACCACCAATTACCAACCACTACACACTTCCAGGACCCTCACCACCACCACCACCATAACGCTATTATAACCCTGGCCGCCACAGCCCAGCATGGCTCCATACCATTACCATATGCCAACACGTCACACCCTCACAACTATTATAATACACCATCGCCATTTGACGCTGACCTGGCGTATTCTGTACACAAGACCCACCTCAAAACTCTGGCCCGCTGTGGCTGTCACCATCCCCCCCCCCCCTCACCACCACCACACACCAACCTCCACTCTACAAATATTTTAAAGTATAAACACGTACTAAAGACTTGACACAAGGCTGGTTATAGAGGAGACCTAAACCAAGAACCTTTCAAAGATAACTGAACCCACCGTCACTACACACATGAGATTTAAAATCATCGGCAAAGTGGGCAAAGCGGCCCTTTTTCAACAGGATAAACAGTAACAAAATCTAGAAACACAGATAGGCCAAAGGGATAAATTATTTCAGTAAACAAGCGATGAATTATCTTGATAAAGGTGGTTCCCAAGCTGTGTCCCCCCGCGACACTGGGTTTGAGTTGCATCATTGATTTGCAACACATGCAAAACAGTTTATTATTAGAAGGTTGTGTTGAAACACACACACACACACACACACACACACACACACACACACACAGTAGTTTACCATTAGAGCAGCGAAACAGATATTGGCACAATTTATGTAGCAAAATTAGGTTGATACGACCATTTGAAGGAGAACTGATATAAACAAATATGAACTTTGAGAATTCCACACCCTCGGCATTCTAAATAGTGTCATTCGTAAAGCACATTTCACATGGTACAAAAAACGACATGGCATTTGTGCTCAGGATTTCGTACATGTTGAAGGAATTAACCAATGAGGATTAGGATGGGGGGGGGGATAAAGGATGAGGGGTACAGAAGAGTACAATAATCTTGAAGGTTAGCATAGAATGGTTACCAATAAGAAGGTGCAACGCGAGCTTCCTGTACTTTATGGGAGTGGACTAAAAACTGGTGGTAGCATTTTGCTTTACTGCTCTGTACCCACCACCTCTAACCCTCACCCACCCGTGGCTAATGCTGTTACTTCTTAAGGTCAACGAGTAAGGAAACGTCTGCCAAAATCATGATGACAAGCTTGAGATCCTCTCTCTCTCTCTCTCTCACACTTCACCCCTGCACATGGTTGTATGTTGACGCCGCACCAGTAGCTACCATACGTCATCTATCAGTCACAACTTGCCTCAACACTGACTTCCGTCTTGGTGACCATCCTGCCACAAGGCCACCCATTGATGAACAAATAGTTCCTCTGGCACCATAACAAGGACACTGGCGCCGTATAAAGACTACAGGAAGAGGGTGAAGAAATACTTGACCAGACGACGCCAGGTATTATAATACTGAACACTTAACATACCACATGTAAACAGGAACACGAGCCATAGTGCCGTATCATCCTTCAAACGCCACACAATTTTTATAAATAATTAAATATAATAAAAATTTTAAAAATTATTTACAAAATGGAGCGAAGAAGAGAATAATTAGGGAAAAGCACCAAGCTATTACAGTAATATAGGACTAGAAAGGGGTCAGGATAAGGATTTGGGATGGGAAAGGTGGGGGGGGGGGGGGGAGAGGAATGGTGCCCAACCACTTGGACGGTCGGGGATTGAACGCTGACCTGCATGAAGTGAGACCGTCGCTCTACCGTCCAGTCCACGTGGTTGGGACCCAAGGATATTTATGAGAATAGACACAGGAGAGGGGACACAGCAGAGACTGGTGTAAAGCAAGTCTTAAGTGCCCCCCCCCCCCGTGCTGACTGTAATGTAACGTGAATGTAGTAAACAGTTGATTGACAGTTGAGAGGCGGACCGAAATAGCAAAGTTCAACCCCCGGAAACACAACTAGGTGAACACTAGATCCCCACCACTACTCTACCATCTACTAGCGGGTCCATAAGAAATACTGCTGGAACAAACGTTGAAGCTGTCAAGATGAAACATATACAAGTTTCTACAGGAAGTGTCAGACCAGCCGGGTTGTGATCAGCAACAACCTAACTGATCAAGGTATCAACAGGAAATGCTCGGGCCGGGGCTCCTACAGTCTGTTTCATGTCGGTGATTTGCATGTTAGTTCTATCTCAGCCCGCAGGACTACAGAGCCACAACAGTCAGGCTGATCTGGTAACTCCAGCAGCAGCAGCAGCAACTTGTGGAATGGTACACACTTGGGCCTCCCTAATGGTACACGCTTGGGCGTCCCTAATGGTACACACTTGGGCGTCCCTAATGGTACACACTTGGGCCTCCCTAATGGTACACGCTTGGGCGTCCCTAATGGTACACGCTTGGGCGTCCCTAATGGTACACGCTTGGGCGTCCCTAATGGTACACACTTGGGCGTCCCTAATGGTACACACTTGGGCGTCCCTAATGGTACACACTTGGGCCTCCCTAATGGTACACACTTGGGCCTCCCTAATGGTACACACTTGGGCGTCCCTAATGGTACACACTTGGGCCTCCCTAATGGTACACACTTGGGCCTCCCTAATGGTACACACTTGGGCCTCCCTAATGGTACACACTTGGGCCTCCCTAATGGTACACACTTGGGCCTCCCTAATGGTACACACTTGGGCCTCCCTAATGGTACACACTTGGGCCTCCCTAATGGTACACACTTGGGCCTCCCTAATGGTACACACTTGGGCCTCCCTAATGGTACACACTTGGGCCTCCCTAATGGTACACACTTGGGCCTCCCTAATGGTACACACTTGGGCCTCCCTAATGGTACACACTTGGGCCTCCCTAATGGTACACACTTGGGCCTCCCTAATGGTACACACTTGGGCCTCCCTAATGGTACACACTTGGGCCTCCCTAATGGTACACACTTGGGCCTCCCTAATGGTACACACTTGGGCCTCCCTAATGGTACACACTTGGGCCTCCCTAATGGTACACACTTGGGCCTCCCTAATGGTACACACTTGGGCCTCCCTAATGGTACACACTTGGGCCTCCCTAATGGTACACACTTGGGCCTCCCTAATGGTACACACTTGGGCCTCCCTAATGGTACACACTTGGGCCTCCCTAATGGTACACACTTGGGCCTCCCTAATGGTACACACTTGGGCCTCCCTAATGGTACACACTTGGGTTCCCTAATTTTCACTGATAACTTTTCACTTCCTACAATGTCTGGCTCTAACGTGTCGTAATTGGAGACTCGTGCTTTCACGTGGAGCAATAGTTGAAATGTGTGGCGAGGCTGTGGGCGGGAGTGAAGGCTCCCTGCACACTGCCTACCTCTACTCTCCAGCCTGGGAAGGGGATGCGGAGATTATGCAACATTTCATTTGAGGCAGCATCAAGCCTTGGAAGATTGCCATCTTTATAACGGCACCTTTTGCAGTGTCTTATTATTAATTCGATTATTTTCATGGAAGATATTATGCGTGTGGTGGTGGTCTAAATGTTAGGTCATTAGTCGCGAGGTTTCTGACTTGGTCACTTTTGTCTATTATCCCGTACTGACTCTGAGGTGAACTGTCAGAGCTCGAGCAAAGGAGCGACAAAGCCCAAGATTAAATAATAATGATGTGGGAGCTGCTAACATTGAGAGCGCACAGCCAGGGATGACGGCACAAGACCAGGACGCTGTAACTGTGGCTCCAGCCTGCTTGGACCCACTACCCACGTCTCCCAACATCCAATCCACCTCCAGTATATTCACCCACTCCACACACCTCCCCATGAACACCAATATCCATTCACGAATTGATTAATCAGTGTCAATCGTGCCGAAAGCAAGCATACATCACAATAAAGGCTACATTTCAGCCCAAAGAATAACTACCGCTGGTTCTTATTTACTTAAACCTTAACTATTGTTACCATCGTTCCCCAGCGTCATGACCCCTCCCCTTCACACAATACAAGGCTGCCATTACTGCATGACAAGTGACACTGCGTTTATTCACCTTGTACTTGCGAGGGTCGAACTTTGATCCCGCCTCTCAATTGTCAATCTACTGATGTACAGGTTCCTGAGCCTACTGCGCTCTATCATATCTACGTATGAAACCGTGTATGGAGTCTGCCTCCTCCACATCACTGTCTAGTGCATTACATTTACTAACTAGACTGACACTGAAAAAGTGCTTTCTGCTCTGTCTGGCTCATTTGGGTACTCGGCTTCCACCTGCGCGTGTGTGCGGTGGGGGATATAACATATACTGTGCTACTGGCATCATCTGAGCAGTCTTCAGCTTCTATACTTGAATGGTTCCTCACCGACACGGGCTCAGGCTGCACAAACTTGCTGTGTTACCCCAGTGTGTGCAACAGTTTACAGGTCGGATAGCAGACAACAGCCGCCAGAGCGTCCCAACGTTACTACAGGAAATGCCTAAACAATGATTAAAAATATATCTTAGCCCACCTTTAGTTCCCAGGAACCCCCCCCCCCCCAAAGGTAATAAAAGGTAATTTACAAGAGTTCGAATTCAAAGTTCACTATGCACGGCAGTACTACTCATACAACACTACACAACAGTGAAGACAAGCTCGCCCTAACCGCCTCTTAGGGGTCACCATAGCCCGCGCCACATGCAACTTTTGCCTCCCAGTAGCAGAGTCTAAAACAACAACAAGAATTCATGCATCGCGAGCGATATCAACACGGGTTCGAACCCCGCGCAGGAAGTGACGATTTGGCACCGATCCTTCACGGTTCGTCCGTTCATCCAGCAGACGTAGTTAGCTGGTTATAAACCGACTGACTAATCATGTCCCAGGGAACACTAGACTCAAGGCGAGTAGCGGGGAAGAACTCCAAGCCTGTTGACAAATCAGAAATGATCTCCTTGGTGTACCCGCGTGTACAGAACCTGTACCTGTGATGGGGGGGGGGGGGGAGGGGAGGGGGGGGGGGGGGCTGGCCTTGGTCAGCGCCACCAAGGAAGACTGATAATTTCCTGGTGAGGTGGTGGTGGCACGACTCTTGCCAGGAAGATGGGCCTGGTGTACGTGGAGGTCACGGCTCTCACAGACAATACTGTATGGCATCACAGGCTCCCCGCCTCTACTACCTCCTGCCACAACAATTACCGCAACAAAAGTGCAGGTTTTCAAGAGGCAAGTGGTCACACTCCTGCAAGTGGCCACACTCCTGCAGGAAGTGACTGAACGGCGCAGATGTAGTGGATACGTGGGCCTGCTGCGGGTCGCTGCAAATAACAGTCAAACGGAACAAGTTATCGCCAGACAAGCAGGGCTTCAGGCGGGTATTAAGAGATTACAAGTCTGGAAGGCAATTATATACACAACTGCAGGTAAATGTTAGACAAGACCAAGGCTGGTGTGGAGGAGTGGTGGTGCATGGTGTAGCGGTATTTAAGACCCGGCCTGGCTATTTATGAAGGTGAGCAGCTTACACCTGGCAAATGTTTACCTTTATATTAGTATTACCAAGTGAGAGAAGCCGTGTGAAGCCGTCCCTGATGAAGAGTGCCCTACACGGCTGCCGACGATGGCTACTCGCACACCAACACTCGCCCGCCTCTCACATGCTCCCGCCACTGCTTCTGACCCATACTTTATCCCATTAACACCACCTACATCACATTCACTCAAAAACATCTTCCACTTACGGGCTATTCGTGCCCGTACCACCTCTTGGGTGGCTTAATTTAGCACTCAATCCCACCTTTAACACCGGCCTAGAAATATTAAATGTTATCTTGAGATGATTTCGGGGCTTAGCGTCCCCGCGGCCCGGTCCTCGACCAAGCCGCCTTTTTGTTACACATCCCCTGGAAGCCGTCCGTAGAAGCTGTCTAACTCCCAGGTACCTATTTACTGCTAGGTGAACAAGAGCATCGGAGTGAAAGAAACAATGCCGATTTGAGGACTAGTTCCAAATGTGCACACGACTATAACTATGAAACTAGGAGGTATGGCAGGATGTGCAAAATAGCCCCATTGAAAAGCAGATGTGACAAAAATTACAAAAAAGTGAGCAGGAAAGTGAGGCGAAAGAGAAGACGATATGCAGGTAACAGGTCGTGGAGGAGCACCAGCGTCACCAGGACCCTCACCAATGACCATCCTGGCAGCGCTGGCGCCTACCTCCATGAGTACCGTATGGCATGAATACCTTATGACAACCTCAGACACGGTACGAGTGGCGGTGATCAAAGGTCGAAAGGGAAAAAAGGAATGGAAAGGAGGAAGTGACGTGGGTACAAGCCATGCTTCCCTTTCCTATCAGCAGCAGCCGAGCACAAGGTCATACTTGCAGTGCCGTCTCCATGATCAATGATCATGATCAATGCACAATAAACCACCACCACACTGGAGTGACATACAGTAGAAAGTGTAAAACATAGCCAATGAAAAATCTGGGTGCCGTGAACACAATTAGAGAGCACTGTGTAAACATCAGAAGACAACGACTCTTTAATCTCCACCCAACAAACTTAAGAAATGTCCCTGGAACGACAGTGGAAGCTCTCAAGAGAACTGGACAAGTTTCTGCTAGTGTTTCTGACCGGGAGCCGGTCGGCCGAGCGGACAGCACGCTGGACTTGTGATCCTGTGGTCCTGGGTTCGATCCCAGGCGCCGGCGAGAAACTTTGGGCAGAGTTTCTTTCACCCTATGCCCCTGTTACCTAGCAGTTAAAAAGGTACCTGGGTGTTAGTCAGCTGTCACGGGCTGCTTCCTGGGGGTGGAGGCCTGGTCGAGGACCGGGTCGCGGGGACACTAAAGCCCCGAAATCATCTCAAGATAGATAACCTCCCAAGATAACCTAGATCTTAGCTGTGATGGCTGTGGACCTTGGGGCTATAACAGCCTCACACACCAAGGAACCACCACGGAGGGCTGGCCACAGCCAGGCTGAGATAAAATAACTAAAACTTACGTCAATAAGTAATCATCCCGTAATCGGTGCAATTAGCCATCCCTCCGTCACCCGGCAAGGGGCGTTTTTCTATACTGGAAGAGGGGAGGGAGTGATGGCAAAAATAGTGCGCTTAGTAATAACACCACTGAATCATAATCAGTAATATGACTTTCAGTGGGCCTTCTTTACAATTGACTCAGGTGTGTGGTGACCTAGTACACATGCACATATTTAGTTTGGGTTCCCTTTCAAAGTATGACGCTGTATGAGTGAGTATGAGGGCAGGTACGGGGACCGACGTGACACCATTGGGACGCCAGTACAAGTCGAATCCTCAACAAATATTGATAATTTATGAGGAGCTGCCGGTAACTTGAATCACCCAGCACGACCGGAAGTTAACAGTCGTAAGTGGGTGATACAAAGCTGAAGCACAATGGAGTGGGTTGTCTTAAGAAAGGCCAGATATGTCAACAGATACGCGCAGAGACGGCTTGCTGACAAGGAAGGCGGAGAGGCCTCTCCGCCATCAACAGTCGACAAGAGCCACGGAGGCGTCTTGCTAAGATGGTATTTCCCAAGCTCGCGGTCACCTCTCACTGAAGTGGGCTGACCTATGTGAAACTTGTGAGGAGGTATCAAGTCTTATGTGTGTCACTATGAAGTGACTAACCTTGGGCCAGTAATCAAAGTGTCAGGTGTTCTCCGGAGACTAGTAACGTGTAGGCACCAGTGGGTCACTCATTAAAGTAACTAGGACACCAGGTAATGTAAATGATCCGCTGTTATGGTATTGAAATACATAGGTGGAAACATGACTGAACATACCTGCTTGATGGGGGTTCTGGGAAGTGTTCTACTCCAAGCCCGGCCTGAGGCCAGGCTTGACTTGTGACTTACTGTAAATATATAGCTCTTGAAATAGAACATTCTCTAACTAGCTGACATGTAACTATAAGGTGTGAAGGATAGATGAAATTATTACATAAATAATTTAAAGACAAAGATAAAGACCTTTTGTGCCTTTGTAATGTTTTTTTGCGCTACCGCTCACAGGATGAGTATGGGGTGCACAAACTAGCGGCCTCCGGCGGCAACAATCAATGATATACTGTACAATGCACTTATTACAGGCGCGTGCAGAGTGGAGGGCTAATTTGTATGCCCTGGAATAAGTCATAATCGGTACGAATGTAATAACGCTGAGGGTAACTGAGAAACCAATGTTAACACGTTATCAATGGCCATAATTACACAACACTTGGGAAGACAATTGAGCGGCCCTTTCTGGCGCGCGCCCTTCCTCAATACATTGTATTGTGTAAACCAGGTCAGTCGCCCACCTCACTAGAACCAGACTTTCTGAACTTACTAAACCCGTAAGGTCAACCCGGGGGGAGTGCGCGCCCCCCACACCGTGGCCTGAGAGGCAGTGTAGGCGATAATTTCAGCCGATGGAAGTAGTGGGCGTGTTGGAAGGCGCAGAGGGACATGACCAGAGGAAAGTGAAGCCAGCTGGACCACCACAAGAGCAGCAGGTGGTGAGCCACACACCACTTGTCATGAAGGATCATATGGCCAGATGGTGTTGTGTCTCGCTGCTGGCACCACCACCACATGACTTACCCCAAGCTGGGGTAAGTCTTGCCTGTCACACGTCTTCCTCTCCATCGCTACCCACTCATCTTATTGCCACAACCTCTCTACACTTTAATACCTTTTGCTTTGATTTTTGCACAGAATGTCAAAATGAAGGTTCCTTCACTACTACCTTAAATTTAATCGCTGGTCGTCACCAATATCTAAACCTCGTCTATATAGCTAAGACTTACACTACGCCCATGTCCAGTTATATGACTATATTCATACATATTTATTACGTAAACGAGGCTTTGATATTGACTATAAAAAACCTACAGAGCCAATCCTTAAGAAGGGCAGTAAAGCAGATGGAGAAAATTATAGATCGAAAGATCAAGATTAACATCACGGTGAAAATCTTTCAAAGTAAAATCGGGAGCATCGAGTGAAAAAAATGTGGGGCAGAGTGCTGCACTCTCCTCCACCACTGTTCCTTATTGTCTTATCTGACGAAGACAAGGATACAAACTATGCTGACAGATAACTTTAAAGAATTAAACACCAAAAACCACGTATAATGGTTGTTGACCTGGAAAACGTAGTGTAAGTGCCAGTCCCTTTAAAACAACTAAGTCATTTGGAAGGTTCATGTCCCTTAAATTATACTTCCTAGATCGCACGTGAGAAATTCTGCCTAATTTACACCTGTAAACTTCTAAGAGGGATTGGTTCCAAGTCTGAAAATACTGAAATAATGCTTCACGAAACCCCGAGAATGTGCAAAACAGCCCAATTGAAAAGTAATTTTCAATACACTAAGTATACAGAGCATAACTGCCCGACCTCTTTCAGCAATCAAGAGCAGCATTATAAACTTATCCAAATTGTAACTGATCAACTTCTTTTAATTTCTACGTTTGACTACGTGCAGCTGTGTTCAACAACCCTGTTACCTGCTTGATGGGGTTCTGGGAGCTCTTCTACTCCTTAAGCCTGTGGCAAGATCAATCAAGCCTGGTCAAGCCTGGCCCGAGGCCAGGCTTGACTTTTGAGAGCGTGGTCCAACAGCCTGTTGCTTGGAGCTCTCGTATCCACCACAGTCCAGTTGGTCTCGCACTCCTTGAAGAAAACCATCTAGTTTTCTCTTGAAGATGTCCACGGTTGTTCCGACAATATTTCTTATACTCGCTGGGAGTGTGTTGAACAACCGTGGACCTCTGATGTTGACCAGATCACCACGACCAGGAGACCTGCTCACAAGACCGAGCCGCGTGAACTTACCTTCTGAACAAGATTACTTCAAGGAAATGCGACCTAACCAGGAACTAGTCAACTGCACTTACCTGGGGAAACCGGACGCATGTAATCCATTCATTGATTAAAATCTACCAGATTCCTTACCTGAAAATAACCAAAATAATATAATTGAATCCCCAATCAATGTTTTTATAATTAAATTTACTGTACATATTTAATGACAAAAACTGTTACTTATAATAAAATTGAAAGTACAAGGAAAGGTAGACGCATTCCCTTAGTGGTGGTGGTGGTGCATCTTAACCCAGTCCAAGTGTTCTGATCATTTACAACACGTAACGACGTCACCCGACTACTGTCTGTCCACGAGGTAACCTGGCACTAGATGACAACTATGATGGGTTATGAAGGCAGAAAGTCGTCCTTGCTCACAACATCGTTCTCAGTGTTCGAAGCCAACACAATAGTTTATGGCATCACAAACATGTGGAGAGCACCAACTGCTTGTCACATACATATGACCATTCTGTATCACCAGCCAGTCATATTTTGTCATTTTAATTTAACACTTTAGTGTGATGGGCGTCACCCTGTTGATGCCAGATACAGTGCGCGTTGGCCAGAAGTGGGTTATAGGTACATGAAGGAATACAGTGAAAACATATTGCACGCGTATACGTGTTTAAACAGTTAAATTGCTGGAACCACGGAGTGTGCCCAGAATACACTTTGGTGACTGGAGATGAGGCTAGAGCCATGACAATACCGTACATACATGGAAGATATATTGCAAGGCCAGGGGGACCAAATATGCACTGAACAAATAAATGACTGGGGCGAAAGCTATGGTAGGAAGTGAAGGACAGACCCAATATGAACTTAAAAGTATTTTCAACCTCTTCGAAAAAAACAACATATTGCACGAAGAAATGTTTAAATCTTCAGAGGGAATGAAAATGTTCCTGCAGACAGTGCCAAGTGAGCCTGGTTATGGCCGAGGCCAGCGGCCGGCAATATCCTTATTATCAAGTCATCGCAAAAATACTTTGAAATTACACACAGAAATCACACTAACGTGATACACCAAATGAACAAATCCACAAGGGCCGTGACGAGGATTCGAAGCTGCGTCCGGGAGACGCAGTATTTGTTCAAAATACTTTGAACCCGGCTGCAGAAATAAAAGTAATTCTAGAAACCGGGTTGGGTTGGGGCGTGGTATTACTCTCACTGGCCAGTCAGTGTGTTGTGGTACACACACTGCAAGCAGCTGCACACAACAACCTGGCTGACCAGAGCTCCAACCAGGAAGTTGGTCGATTCTTGCCGCCGGAGGTGCTAGTTTATTATGCACCCCATACTCATCCTGTGAGCGGTAGCGCAAAAAAGCATTACAGAGGGCTTGACTTGACTTTTACCAGATACTCATTTGATGAAACAGGTCGAGGGCCAATACGTGTGGATAATCTAGGTTGAGGAGCACTGACCAAAAGAGTTTCAATGTATCTGTGGTAGCTAGTTTACAGAGCACAATACCCCCCGCTGGTATAACAACCAAACGGCATATATAAAGTATTGAAAATAACAGACTACGAACTACTCTGATTATATTTGAAAACACTTAGATTTTGAATATATGAAAGCAACACGGGGGGAGAGATGGAACACGCTTCCAAATAGCGTCACTGCAGCGATTAAATGAACTTTAAAATTAAGGCATTAGGATATGCTGGTATGAAAATGGTTAGCACAGCCAGGACCTGATATTATATGGGTTAGTGGGTTGGGTCGTGTCGTGTTGAGGTGAACACTGGTGGGGGTAGTGGTGATAGTGGTGGGGGGTGGTGGTGATAGTGGTGGGGGGTGGTGGTGATAGTGGTGGGGGGTGGTGGTGGTGGTGGTGGTGGGGGGTGGTGGTGGTGGTGGGGGGTGTTGATAGTAGTGGTGGTGGTGGTGGTGGTGGTGGGGGGTGGTGGTGATAGTGGTGGGGGGTGGTGGTGATAGTGGTGGGGGGTGGTGGTGATAATGGTGGGGGGTGGTGGGTGGTGATAGTAGTAGTGGTGGTGGTTGTGGTGGTGGGGGGTGGTGATAGTGGTGGTTGTGGTGGTGGGGGGTGGTGATAGTGGTGGTGGTGGTGGTGGGGGGTGGTGATGGTGGTGGTGGTGGGGGGTGGTGATAGTAGTGGTGGTGGTGGTGGGTGGTGGTGGTGGGGGGTGGTGGTGGGGGGTGGTGATAGTAGTAGTGGTGGTGGTGGTGATAGTAGTGGTGGTGGTGGGGGGTGGTGATAGTAGTGGTGGTGGTGGTGGTGGTGGTGGTGGGGGGTGGTGATAGTGGTGGTGGTGGTGGTGGTGGTGGTGGTGGTGGTGGTGGGGGGTGGTGATAGTGGTGGTGGTGGTGGTGGTGGTGGTGGGGGGTGGTGATAGTGGTGGTGGGGGGTGGTGATAGTGGTGGTGGGGGGTGGTGATAGTGGTGGTGGGGGGTGGTGATAGTGGTGGTGGGGGGTGGTGATAGTAGTGGTGGTGGTGGGGGGTGGTGATAGTAGTGGTGGTGGTGGGGGGTGGTGATAGTAGTGGTGGTGGTGGGGGGTGGTTGTGGTGATGGTAGGTATACTGCAGCACGTTACACGGTCTTGAGCGAGGGCGGGACGTTGGGTACAGGAAATTCCTGGTCTGGGCCGCCACCACCACCACCACCACCTGCCCCACCCAACACCTGTGCTTCCCTCTCACCACCTGCCTCACCGGTCACGTCTCCTCCAATAGAAGCAATACTCGGCCAAACATCCAGTGGCGTAATGACGTAATCTTCCACCGTAAATCATTAACCCCATATTCCCACAGATACTCCTACTTTATAATAGAAGTTAACTACAGTGAAAATATCCAGCCTTATGTGGAAGTCGCTCCAAGCCCAGGCAGGCAACTCCGACCGCCCTGCTATACTCCACTTAACACATTAATACCAAAGTTCATCAGGCAAATAACGAATAATTTGCATTATGATGAAATTAATACTCAACCTGGTTGTAATTCATACACAACACTGCGAGCAGCGGTGTCTAACAGCCTGGTTGACCACATCACCAAAAGGCCAGTTTGATTCTGGGAACCACCTCAAGTTATGGTAACTTGAAGGAGGAGGACAAACATTGGAGGTGGGGAGAGACAAAAGGGAACGTATCTGCCTCATACAAAGCCGCACATGATCGAGCCATCACTCCAACAGTACCTATGTGGTATAAGCAGAGAAAGCCGCCGAGGAGCGTTATAAGCCGAGTACTGCGTAGGCGCTGGGAGAGTCAAGCCATAGCCAACAATATCCACCGAGGAAGCGCATCTGTTACTAAGGTCAAGAGAACATCAATGATATATTTACGTGGGAGCTATAAATATCTTTCACTACGGCATCAGCACGGAGGAGAGCTCCCATGTTACCTATGTTACTATGTTACAGCCTATGTTACCTCGCCTTGGTCCCCAGGATCACGGTCCCGCACCCCCGTCACCCATCACGCCTGGTTGGTGGCCCCAGTCTTGTGCACTGATCATATCCAACAAATACCGATTGTACATATAGAATCGAGTTTTTTTCTTATAATGCTAGCTGTTAAAACTGCATTTAACTTCATATATAGCATCACGCCGAGCTATCACATAAAACAAATTAAATACTTTCTAAATTTTAAACAGCATGTTATGAGTGGCGAGACTACGGTACACAGGTACTTGAAGACGATCTACAATCATATCGGCAAGTCAGAAAATTTAATTTTAAGAGTGGAGTACCTTTATCACCAGAGCCTCTGGTATCTAATGTGGATAATGATTGTGAAAGCACTCCTGGTGTCAACACCGTGGACACTGGAGCCAAAAATGATGACAGCACTCCTCTGTGTCAACAGAGAAGACTAGACAGAACCAGGCCACTTAACATGTATAATCAATGGGGCCGTAACTCCAGACAAAACTTCCAGTAGCTACAGATGGAGCCGCTGGCCAATAAACACTATCAATACATTTAATAACATAATGAAGATAACTGCAGGAGGCTTATTAAATAAGCCCATACGAGGCAGCTCCCATTTATAACAACCCAATTTCATTCATATATGTCTAACCTACACTTTAAACAATCAAGGGATCCTACTTTTATTATGTTACCGAACCAGTATTTATCCAGGTCTTTCCTAAATCTAAACTTACCCAATTTATAACCATTGTTCGTGTACTATTTTGTGTTGATACTTTTAATACCCAGTTAATATCCTCTGTTATGTCTATTGATCCACATCTACACCTCTTTCTAATTTGAGGGATTAACTTTGTCAACATTTGTTGAACGCGTTCTAGTGAATGTATATCCATTCTATAGTATGGCTACTAAAACTGGACTGCATAACCTAAATTGGGCCTAACAAGAGCAAGATACAGCTGAAGAATAACACCAGGTGGTTTATTAATAACGCTTCGAGAAATAAATCCCAATGTCCTATTTGCCTTATTACGAACATTTATACATTGATTTTTTGGCTTTAAATTCTTACTAATCATAACTCCCAGACCTCCTTCGCAATCCGACTTGGCAATCTCAACACCATCTAGCTCATATCTTAACTACCATTACCTAACCTCAAAACCTTTTGAGATCACAAATACAGTAACAGTTTGTCATAGCATTAATGCAAACACTCAAACATCAAGGTTGTCTGACAGGTATCAACTGGATGCTTAGTCATGTAGGAATACCAGGGAATGACATTGCAAATGAAGCTGCAAAACTTGCAACTAAGAGGAGGAATGTAGACATTTGTATACCACAGTCTAGCACCGTCGCCACCAGAGGGCTCGACGCTAACCGCCACCAGAGGGCTCGACGCTAACCGCCACCAGAGGGCTCGACGCTAACCGCCACCAGAGGGCTCGACGCTAACCGCCACCAGAGGGCTCGACGCTAACCGCCACCAGAGGGCTCGACGCTAACCGCCACCAGAGGGCTCGACGCTAACCGCCACCAGAGGGCTCGACGCTAACCGCCACCAGAGGGCTCGACGCTAACCGCCACCAGAGGGCTCGACGCTAACCGCCACCAGAGGGCTCGACGCTAACCGCCACCAGAGGGCACGACGCTAACCGCCACCAGAGGGCACGACGCTAACCACCACCCGAGGGCCACGACGCCAGGCGTCGCCACCACCCGAGGCCACAACGCTAACCGCCACCAGAGGGCACGACGCCACCAGACCCTGGGCCGGGCTATCATACCCATCATTCTCCTTGTCGAATAATTATGACCGAATATTTATACCAGCCAGCCAGAACCCCTCGGATGACAACGTGGCCCTGTTCATCGTACGCCCTGGGCCCCCAGTCACTACAACCTCCCACTGTTCAGTGCGTCATACTACACATTGAGGTTGCGTGCTGAGGCCAGATCTGGAGACGAGGGGCCCTGTGATCACCTGTTCAACCCCACCACCAAGTCCTGGCCGCCTGCCCACCACCACATCTCCCACTGTGGCCTTTAGCCGAGCGGCTGCTGAATGTGTAAGTACCTGCACATGCATATAATTAGTGAGTACTCGCTAATGTGGACAAACAATAGTTAATCTGCATGAGGAAGTGAGCATGTTGGCTTGGTGCTGAACAAGGGTACCCCAGCCCCCCCCCCCCCACCAGCGTCAGTAGTGCAACACTGCTCAATACTACATCGCTTATTCACGTACAATTTCCAAGGCCAAAAAATTGTATACTAAAAATGGTAGCGACTCTTGAAGCTGACTATGTCCCGTTTTCTGTTGGTGGGTCCTCGGGTTGGTTAGGTTCGGGCAGTTTAATACAACAGTTGAGGGGTTGCGGACGGTCGGGAGAACGTGCTGAGCAGTGATCAGTGGTGCAGCAGCTAGAGGAAAGGAAGGCTGACCTCTTAGTAGTAGTTCCTGTTTTTGATTCAGCTACTCCGAACAAAAAGTTCCAAGCAGCACGGACTATGGCGAGCCCATCGTACTCGTGTGGCACAGATGTGCGGACCTCTTAATCTATGAAAGTTCCATCTCCCTTGAGCATGTAGGGAGGGCGCCTGCCAGCTAGATGCACAGCGCTTCGGATTCGTAGTCCTGAGGTTCCGGGTTAGGTTCCGGGTTCGATCCCCGGTGGGCAAAGACAAATGAGCAAAAAGTTTCTTTCGCCCTGAACAACAAAAACAAAAAGGAGGCCTGGTCGAGGACCGGGCCGCGGGGACGCTAAAGCCCGGAAATCATCTCAAGATATCCTCAAGATGTACCCAACGCTAGATATAGTTTTTGTTTTGGCCATATAGGAGAAAAAATATTTTGAGTTTTTTCCATTTCACTGATGGGTTTTTGCTTCTCTATTTTATATGATCTTACCTTGGGGGAGCCGGTCGGCCGAGCGGACAGCACGCTGGACTTGTGATCCTGTGGTCCTGGGTTCGATCCCAGGCGCCGGCGAGAAACAATGGGCAGAGTTTCTTTCACCCTATGCCCCTGATACCTAGCAGTAAAATAAGTACCTGGGTGTTAGTCAGCTGTCACGGGCTGCTTCCTGGGGGTGGAGGCCTGGTCGAGGACAGGGCCGCGGGGACACTAAAAAGCCCCGAAATCATCTCAAGATAACCTCTCAAGATACCTGCAGTGTCTCGGGATTTTCACCACCACCACCAAATCATGTGTTCTTTAACAGTCCTGCAGACGAGTCTGATGTAGACACTGGTGGAGATATGGACACTGGTGTCCATATCCCATTATCATAGTCCTTTAAGGACATTTCAATTAGGAGGGAATGCAAACATTACATTTGCTTCATTTAGGAAGCCAGTTACAACGTGAACTTTGTTTTGAGTGTTTTGATGTCCTGAATGTTGTCCAATAAGTGACTTTAAGGCTGGTTCAAATGACCAACAAGTCGCATCATTGCCTCACATGATTTTCTCGTTGATATATAAAGCCAGTGTGACTTGCGTTACCACACGCATAATATTAAACAACATATTATGGTAATCAAAATATAACTTATGATTTTCTACCGACACGTGCACTTGGATGCCTAAAATGTTAGTGACATTTTCCTCAAATGTTCATTGGTGGTCACGTACCACATTAACAGGAATACTTGCGTGACGTGTGAAGATGCAATGAGGATTTTTAGGTGGAGTTGTACCGAACGATACAAAAATTTTATTTGATTAAACTGTCAAAGTCCGGAGACTGGCGACCATGCCCAAATAATCTTTGCATATATTAGAGACTATACAACTGCCACTATTCATAATACTTGTAAGACATCGCTGGTGACCGAGACCACTAGTAGTTATGGCACTAGGACATGGCTAGTAATTTTGGTGTAACTATCCGTATTAGTTTTAATGCTATAGCTCAAGGTCTTAACCTCGTCCCTGAACGCTGTGTAATAAAATGACTTACAATCTGATACCGGGAACGTACATACGTGCCCCATTAACAATTCAGATGTTCCTTACACCACCAAGATCAAGCCGATACACCAAGACGTTCTCCAGATGGTGCACACAGACACCAAGTGTCGAAACAAGAATTCTCTCCAAACCCCGAGGTATCCTTACCAGGCATACCAAACGATTTTCTAGCATTCTACTGTAGTTTTTAGTTTAGTTCATTTATTATGCACCCCATACCCATCTTGTGGGCGGTAGTGGAAAGGGTTACAGAGGCACATAATGGGCTCAGGGACTGGACCCCACAACTCATTTAGCTAAGCAAGTTACAATCTTGACTCTCTCTACTGTATACACGTTAATATTAAGAAGCAATATTGGGGCATCGCAAGGAACAGTAGTGTCCTTACAGGTGTCGGGATGGGGGGGGGACCAATCCATCTCGTCCCCAACCACGGAAATATGACGTTCAAAAGGACGGGGGGGGGGGAGTTAATGGCTGAAAGTAGATCTGTCAGCCAAGAAAAGATAAACATGAGAAAGAAAGCGTTGTCCACCTCTACCATCCTCCCCAGCAGCAGCAGCAGCACAGTAGTAACCCACCCAGCTATAACAACTACCACAGAGGGAAATGTATATAGGCTGTTTGACATGGAGTAAGTGAAGGGTCAAGTCTGTGGTAGGGAAGACAAGTCTGCAGCAGCCCATCCGGCATACACACACTTACATACATACATACACACACACACACTCTCTCTATGTTTGCTCATTCCTCTCAATGTTTGCTGACGACGCCAAAATTATGAGAAGAATTAAGACAGAGGAGGACAGCTTGAGGCTTCAAGAAGACCTGAACAAGCTGCAGGAATGGTCGAACAAATGGCTGTTAGAGTTTAATCCAAGCAAATGTAATGTAATGAAGATAGGGTTAGGAAGCAGGAAACCAGATACAAGGTATCACTTGGGAGATGAAATACTTCAAGAGTCAGAGAGAGAGAAAGACCTGGGGGTTGATATCACGCCAGACCTGTCCCCTGAAGCTCATATCAAGATAACAGCAGCAGCATATGCCAGGTTGGCTAACATAAGAACGGCCTTTAGAAACTTGTGTAAGTTATCTTTCAGAACATTATATACCACATATGTCAGACCAATCCTGGAGTATGCGGCACCAGCATGGAGTCCATATCTAGTCAAGCATAAGACTAAAATGGAAAAGGTTCAAAGGTTTGCCACCAGACTAGTACCCGAGCTGAGAGGTATGAGCTACGAGGAGAGACTACGGGAATTAAACCTCACTTCGTTGGAAGACAGAAGAGTTAGGGGGGACATGATCACCACATTCAAGATCAAGGGAATTTACAGGGTTGATAAAGACAGGCTGTTTAACACAAGGGGCACACGCACTAGGGGACACAGGTGGAAACTGAGTGCCCAAATGAGCCACAGAGATATTAGAAAGAACTTTTTTAGTGTCAGAGTGGTTGACAAATGGAATGCATTAGGAAGTGATGTGGTGGAGGCTGACTCCATACACAGTTTCAAGTGTTGATATGATAGAGCCCAATAGGCTCAGGAACCTGTACACCTGTTGATTGACAGTTGAGAGGCGGGACCAAAGAGCCAGAGCTCAACCCCCGCAAGCACAACTAGGTGAGTACACGCACGCGCGCACGCACACACCTCGTGCACCAGGCTATCTTGTGTGTGCCTGGGTAACGGCGCCACCCAATAGGACAGGCAGGGATGGATGAGGGTGGCGCCCTTCATGTGCGCCTTGCAAGAGATGATTCACCACATCTATTCTGCCTCCTCTTCCCTTCCACCACCACCACCACTCGTACTAAAGTGAGAGTTCAAGTTAGGGCAAGTGGACAATGGGGGAGCGGTGGTGGTGGTGCAGACACCCTGGTGTCAGGCCGGCGCCGCCTTGTCCCGAACACTCACACCAGAAACAATACCACCACAACCCATTCCTGTCCCTCATATTTCCCCCCATCCTCATCCTTCCCACACTGTGCTGGGCCTCGTCCACACTCACACGTTACCTACCACAACCACCACAAAATCTTATCTGCTGACGATATTACTAATTCCACGGACCACATACCGTCAGAGCCCAAGGAATAAATTCAGTAATCTGAATAAGTTATTCACAACTTTCATACAAGTTACTCTTTAAAATCCAACGGCAGAAATGAGCCATTACACCTCACGACACAAAGCTGGTTCAAGTCCAAAGGAATGTCGCCACATCAGTCCCAGTTTGGAGAAGTGGGAACTACGCGAGCAGAGAACAGGTGACGATAAGAAGAAACTAGACCTGTTCCACACACAACGTATTAAGGAGAACCAACACGGTAAACAACATCAAACTATTTGACATGGAACACACAATTAGGCGAGTGTACACACACGCAAATTGTGTGTGTTCCGAGCTACTCAATAGCTGGGTGGAGAGAGCTTGGGCCTCACACGCATGGCGTCCAGGGTTCGAGACTCCTAGAGCCCCGGTGAATGGAATGGCACACACAATACATAGGCCTTGGTATGGCAAAATCAAGGCCTAACGTTTCCAGAAAAAAGCCCATACCCTTGCCTAGTGTCATATCTAGTGCCTAGTGCCGTACCTGCCTAGTGTAGTAAGATACGACACTAGGCAAGGCAGACGCGCACAGTATTAGGATGCGTAGTACACGAACAAGTGAACAAAACCTTAAGTACCAAAAGTGAACACATGGTATCAACTAATATGAAGGAAAGCTGCCTCCACAATATTACACGTCGATATGACGGCCTAAATAACTCTGGAACCCTATACGCTGGTTGGTTGTGTGGAGAGGTGGGAGCCAATACTCGTACCTCAACCTCTCAAGTTCATCTATCAAACCCCAGGCGCTGAGCAGAAGGGAACGGGCTCACAACACGAGGCTACCACCACCACCACAAGCCAACGTCTACTTTACCTGGTTGATACCTGGTTGATGGGGTTCTGGGAGTTCTTCTACTCCCCAAGCCCGGCCCGAGGCCAGGCTTGACTTGTGAGAGTTTGGTCCACCAGGCTGTTGCTTGGAGCGGCCCGCAGGCCCACATACCCACCACAGCCCGGTTGGTCCGGCACTCCTTGGAGGAATAAATCTAGTTTCCTCTTGAAAATGTCCACTGTTGTTCCGGCAATATTTCTTATGCTTGCTGGGAGGACGTTGAACAACCGCGGACCTCTGACTTTATACACCAAGTATTACACATCTGGGTTTCATTTTGTTCCCAGAATGAATCATTAATATTGCATGGAGGCACAGGTGGTCATGACGAGCCTGGCGTGAGGGACGAGGGCGTGGGGTGAAGGGGTTGAGGGGGAGGTCATCCATAATCCGTCGCTGTGAACGGGCATACTAGGCGGCCAGCGTCGCCGCCACAGTACCAGGCTCACCAGTACCACTCACCAGTACCGCTCACCAGTACCGCTCACCAGTACCGCTCACCAGTACCGCTCACCAGTACCACTCACCAGTACCACTCACCAGTACCACTCACCACTACCACCAACCCCTCAAACATCGTCACATCCTGCCATACACACAGGACAACCCCCCTCCCCCCTCCTGATCCCAGCAACATGGTGGTGACGTCACATATGCAGAGCAAGTAACCAATAAAGTGGAGCTGTGTAGTTCAAGGTCACGTCAGGGAGGCCACTTCCACAGCCCAGCCCTCGCCGCTTTGTACCTTGATTGTTGCTCTGGTAGTGCACCTGTACCCAGGGAGGGAGCGACCAGCAGCGTGGAACAGGAAGCATTAAGCAAGGGAGCCCTGGAGGGGGTGAGGGTCCACTCCTTACCCGGCGGCTAGCCCCCCCCCCCCCCCCCCCCACGCCCCGCCTCGCTGGCTGGCTGGCATTCCTCCTGCTCCTCTCCTGGACCACCACCACCAGCCTGCTGAGTTACGGAGGAACACCCAATATCCTCGTACCACTACCTACTTTACCCGTCGTGGCATTACTTACTAATACATGCATTTCTACCTTCGGGTAATTCTATGGTATTAGCAGTGATGAAGTAGACTAGTTGTGATTATGGCGGTGGTCAATACGGTGGTTGTGGTGCTTGTCACTGGCACTGTATGCGGCAAATGAGCAGAAATTATACCGTAATCCCTCTACCAAAGAAGCCATATACAGCCCCCCTCCTGTGCCAGGTAAGTCCACTACGGGCTCACTCTAGCCTGGGCTACTTGCAACTTTTGGTTCCGAGTAATAATCTAAACCAACAACAACCTGTGTTGTTGTTGGTTTACCGTACCTCTTGGGTGGTACGGGCATGAATGATCATCAATCACTCTGGGCCACCTTACCCACGAGAGAACTGAAAACTGGCTGACCAATGACACCTGCAACCACAATCTTCCAAACCAACCAACTGGAACGACACGTAGCAGAACTGTCCAGTTACCCAGTTATGATTGGTTTCCGGAAATTCCGCGGAGGGCATCCCAGATAGAGCAAATCCCCAGCTCTCTCGCAGCCCTTTGTTGAGAGATTCATTCTGTTGGCGGCGTCCCGGGAGTCCCTCTTGCATCAAGGCCGGGAAATATTAGGAATGAACCTGGCTCAAATCGAATGGCAAACAGCTTTACTGTTGGGAGACTGCATTGATTCCCTTGACAACATGGAGAATCCAGAGTATTGGAGCAGAACCCCCTGCTGGCAGTCATCGTCGACACGGTGGCAGAGTCCACCTACCACGTCACGTCCACTTGTACCTCTCACCTACGTTAACGGGACGAGCAGCCGTGTTCTACAGCCGCTCTAGAGGCTAGAGTGGCATTTGCAGTCTTTCCCCATCTACGCTGATGGCTGCACGTGTACATCCTGACCACGTAGGGTTACGTCGCATGCCCCGGAATGTTAACTACAGCACTAAATTTGGACTTCATGCCGTGTTTCGATTGATCTGGTGCCTGTACAACCTCACGATCCTCCTGCAATGAAAACCAGATGGCTCCCGAGACTGAAGGGTTGCCATCAAGTGACTCCGTCAACTTTCGGCCTTAGGGAGTGGCGAAGCTCGTAAATAATGCTACGCAGCAATTATAGGTATTATATGGATTGGTTTCCATGTTAGGGACAGGAAACCCGTGGGCATGTCGGGGCTTCCCTAGGTCAACAACCGATCTTTCCCAGCATAGGACCCACTCCAGTTGCCTAACTCCCAGGTACAATATTTATTGCAAGATGGAAAAAAAAGAGATGCATCTGGCACACAAACGTACCCAAACGTCCCCCATCTTACCACGGGAATCGAACCCAGAACTTCTGTTTTCCAGAGACTACGCTGACTACCGCGCAAGTCACATACATGCATTTGCATGCACGTTGATTATACCTAGATTCCTTGTGTTATAAGACTCCTGCATGCTTCTCATCCACAGCTGTTGTGTCAGACAGCAGTTACTTAGCGTCGCTAAGCCCAGCTAAGGGTTTAACGTGTCGTTCAGTCACGAACCAGTTCGACATTCCTCCAGTGAGCCGGTTTATCCGTGCAACTGACAGTAGTCTTGAGGCTATCTTGAGTTGATTTCGGGGCTTTTAGTGTCCACGCGGCCCGGTCCTATTTACTGCTAGGTAACAGAGGCATAGGGTGAAAGAAACTCTGCCCATCGTTTCTCGCCGGCGCCCAGGATCGAACCCGGGACCACAGGATCACGTGTACAGCGTGCTGTCTGCTCGGCCCCTTTGACCTTCTCCTTCACGGATGTCTGCCTAAACCTTCTCTTCCTCACGGATGTCTGCCTACATCCCATTAATTAATTTACAGCTTCCATTTTCCTTAAAGTTATGTCAGTATCACAACCCATCCTCATGTTGAGACAGTACTTTGTGTAACTCAGTGCACCAGCGTACATACAGTGACGTAAGGCACAGTTAGGCACAATTTGGTGCTAGTCACTTCATCAAGTATGGAAAAAGTATAGCTAAAAACCAAACTTAAATATTCCTAGGCCTAGTACAGCACATGTATTATTTTAGGCCTCAACGTTTATATGAGCCTACGATAGTTAGGTTAAGTTTTATTAACATGAATGCAAAACCCTTGTTTGTCTTAATGTGACCACCAACATACCCAGCCTACCTACTCTTCCAGGCGATAATGGTGCCACATGCCCAGACAGCATCACCAAAGTTACCAGCAGGAATGCCTCATACTGATATGCTCCGTTCTCATTGTATATTTAAAAGAGATGGAAGCAAACTAGAGGGAGGGGGGGGGAGGGAAATGGGGCAAAAATAAGACGAGAGGGGGAAGGGAGAAGTGGAGAGGGATGAAGTGGGGACTAGACAGCAAACAGAAGGCCTGCTGCTGTCTGCCTTTCTGTGCCTCAAGGGGATAGATAGGAGGGCCGTGCTGGCCACACCACCACGTCTCCACTCCTAAACATTACCCAAGACCTTCAGTGTAGCCCCAAGTAAACAATCATTTGATAAGTAGGATTGTGGCTGTTTCTATAATGTCTCCGTTGGTGTTCATATGCTTTCTCCATCTGAAATGATGCCGTTAAAGCACATTTATTGAGCGGTTACACAATTCTGGGTGAAAATAAGTTTTTTAAAGAAAGATTTACATATATTTATACCTTTTTTTTTTGCATTTCTTTGATCAAATATACACGTTACGTCAGACCTTCCTGCGTGTGTTGGCACGCTCGCAAGGTATTGGCAGGTTCAAAGTCCGTGTTGTAGTTTGGTTGTGTTCTAGATCTGTTTTTACTGCACAGACCTGCGGGTCCGTCACAACCACTGTGAAAGGAAACTGAATTTGAACAACACGCGTATTAACTACAAACAAACGCATTTTTTTTATTATTATTTTCTACCACAGACGTGGCCACACATTTACAATGCTAACCAGCATATATACATTTTCTTCTGTCCTCCATGGACAGGGTTAGAGAAGTGTTAAACATACAGTTCAAGGGTTTATTGAACAATCAACCACAGAAGGTGATTCGGTGCTTTTAAAATGCTAAGCTAATCTACATACGTAAATACATAGATACACAGATTTACGTATGCCCTACATAAAGTGTTTGATGTGTCTTTTACATAGTGTCATTAATGTACATTCACAAAGGTGAAATGTAATTCTGATCAGCTTCCATATATACTTTATACCCATACATATACATACATATATACACACACATGCATTCACATACATCTGTCTCATTTACTCTGACAGGGTGAGATAGCTGATAAAGAAACTAGTGTGCAATTAAGTACTTAATCACTGAAGGTGATGAAGGTGCTTTTACAAGCTCAGGTTATATAGTTACATCATATATATACATTGAATAAATGATATAGTACATGGTCAATCTTGGATACAAGTCCAATATATCATCAAGTGTTCCAGTACTCGTATAGTAATTACAGAGTTCAGCATACCTTAGCCCAAACGCATTGTGGGTTTAGAGGAGGATGCCCTTGGCACTCAGTCGTTACACCTTGTTAATTAAAATCAAGTCTTTCAATACGCCACAGAGAAACACTATTCAATAAATACCGACTAACTCATGACTGGTAAAACCTAATGAAACGGGATCAGAATATTACAATCAAAACACGAAAAAGCAAACTAACTACGTAAGACTTTTGAAGTAATCTTGTTAGGAAGACGACATTTAAATAATACAATGAAAACAACTGCCACCACTGCAAGATGACGAGAGGCTGATTAACAAGAGCCCTTCAAACAAGGGATGACGAACTAAGGATGGGAATTTCCAAAGACATGATACCTGCTTGATGGTGTTCTGGGAGTTGTTCTACTCCCCAAGCCCCGCTCGAGGCCAAGTTTGACTTGTGAGAGCTTGGTCCACCAAGCTGTTGCTAGCACAACGCGTAACAAGTACGTGTTACAGTGCAACACCACTCAATATTAACACCTACATCCAAGGCCCACCTGGAAAACTTGCAGGGAACCTTCGCCGCTTATAAATACCTCAGCCTGTATTCCCTGGAAAGTCTATGATACCTATATGCAGGCGATATACATATCATAATCAACACTAAAATATTAGTGGCACCGATTCCAAATTTTCACGCAGAACTAATGTTTGCGAAAGCACAAGGCATGACAGAATGGGCAAGATAGCTCCAGTGAAAAATAGCGGTGCAACACGACCACCAGGAGATTTATATAAACCTTAGTGTTGAAGAGGTCACCGTTTCAACATGGGTTGCTACGTTGCACTATCAGCAACAGCGACCAACAGTCTGGTCGACCAAACTAACCTGCTGAACCAACTCAAGGGAGACAAGGTAGCTAGCCCATGGTATAGGGAACGAGAAAGATATGATGCTGGGATCAACAGTGTTAAGATAACCCGTCCCCCAAACACACACACACACGGCCCAGATATCCACGTACACCACCACCACTGAGGGTTTGGGACAGCCGACAATAGTATTTAGTCACTATGCCAGTGACGTCAAATTAAAGAGCCCGACACTTTAAGGGTGAACATCTGCTCGGTCAAGGTGACATTGGCTCTAAGGTGTGGTGGTGGTGGTCGACTTGGGACGGAAAATCTAACAGCACAACAATTTTGTCTTGAAACATTCACCTTCGTCATCTGCCTCTCCTCTACTCCAGTTCCTTCACAATCCACCATGAATCTTTTTCCACGAGTGCACCACTTGAAGCTGGCAAGACCGGGGCAGCGTCGGTATGTTGCTGCTACCACGCATAGGCTGGAGAGACGCAGCCACGACAGTGTGGGTCCTACCTACCTTGTGGCTACCTTCTGGAGGTACCGGGGATCAACGGCCCCGCGACCCGGTCTCCAATCAGGCTTCCCGGTTGGTCATCTGGTTAACCAGTCTGTCCACCTGGTTATTGTGGTGGGTAAAGGTATGTACTGTATGCGTGTGTGGAGCGAGGGAAGGAGAGGCAGGAGTGCAGTACAGTGTGGGCGAGATGTAGACCCCAAAGAGAAAAACAGTCAACACTGAAAAACCCAATCCTCCAGAGTACTGTAATTGCTCTAAAACTCTCATTCTTATATATGTCAGTCTTACTTATGAATTACAATTAGGTTGATACAGTATCCATTGCAAGTGTATCAAATTTCCTTTCGAACAACGAGCAGTTGGCTAGTTATGCCCCCTTGTGTACAGGAGCGTGTTTAATAGACCACTAACAATCTTCCTGGCGTACATACTGCACCTCCGCTTCCCAACAGGGGCTATTTTGCACTTCCTGCCATTCCTCCTGGTCTCGTGTTCAGAATTGGAGCCAGTCCCTTAATATTTTCCAGGTGTAAATTATTATGCATCTCTCGCCTGCGCTCTAAGAGAAAAATTTTAACCGGCCGCAATAATGAAGAGGCTTTAGTGGGTGGATTCGAGGCTGTAAGTGAGCTGCAATATTCCACCCCAGAGCACCAGTGTCTTAAAAAATAGTAATGGTCTGGCATCTTTTGTTGGAAAGGTTCTTGTTATCCAACCTGTCATTTTTCTTGTTGTTTTGACACCTATTTTATTGTATTCTTCAAAAGCTCTTCCGACATTACTGCTCTCAAGAAATTACTGGAGTTTTCTTTTACATATTCATATTTTGTCCATAGCGCAGGAGCTGGCTATGCGTAGGTACGCTTCTATAATCACCATGCTTTTATTGCCCATTGAAAAGCCTAATTTACATCAGTTTGGAGGATTGCCGTGTCTCCCATTGTTGGCTCAATACAATTTTAGTGTTATCTGCAAAGGATTGTACCTGGATGGCGTTCCGAGAGTTGTTCTACTCCCCAAGCCCGGCCCGAGGCCAAGCTTGACCTTTGAGCTTGGTCCACCAGGCTATTGCTTTGAGCGGCCCGCAGGCCCCCGTATCCACCACAGTTCGGTTGGTCCATTTCCTGAAAAAAGCTATCCAGCAAATAGTCGAGATCCAGTGAAGGATGAGACACTACTAGAGTACCCTGAGGGACTGAACTTTTCAAGGTGGATGATACAGATTTCACTTTGCTAACTATTACACTGGATTCTGGTTCAATAGATGAATAGTGTGTAGAGGGAAGACTGACAACACTGATGCCTACGGACATGTCTCCATGTTATATTTCATTTCTCTATCCCGTGTTTTTTGTTTAGAGCGAGTGAATGTTTAGTCAATGGTAGAGGAGCGGTGGTTAGAGCAGAGAGGAGCACAAGTAGAGTGAAGACTGCAGCAGAGGAGACACTGGTCTAACATGTAAGCCTCGTCAGTGTAGGGAGCAGTGAGGCCTTAGTGACAAGAGAAAAGAGGCGGGAAGAACTGAGCCGCCACCACCTGATAATCCCACACAACGCCCTTCCTCACTCGCATAATCTACGCACGTGCCTCCCTCCTCCCTTATAACTACGCCCGTGCCTCCCATCAGTTACAGCCCCGCTCCTGTGCCAGGTAAGTCCACTACGGGCTCACCATAGCCCGTGCTACTTGCAACTTTTTGTTCCTAGTAGCTGCATCTAAAACAACAAACGATTCCCCCCGTCCACCCCTCCAATATACCCCCCCCTCACACGCACCACCGACGTACCCATGACACACCCCTACCCTGTGATGGTTACGGGGCTCAGCGTCCCCGCGACCCGGTCATTGCCCGGGCCTCCTACAGTAATACCATTACCCGCGAGTCTTCTCTCTCTCTCACACACACACACACACACACACACACACACACACACACACACACACACACACACACGGAATATAATAACCCATGGTTTAATAGACAGTGTCAGGAAGCAAAAATGGCCAGCAGGCGGGAGTGGAGGAAGTACAGAAGACAAAGGACAGAGGACAACAGGATCAGATACAGAGCTAGGAACGATTACATTAACATAAGACGAACATCGGAAAGGGACTATGAGAACGATATTGCAATCAAAGCGCAAAAACAACCTAAGTTACTACACAGTCATATAAGAAGAAAAATGTCGGTGAACGACCAAGTGACAAGACTAAGGAAGACAGAGGGGGCATATACTGAAAGTGACAAGGAAATCTGCGAGGCACTGAATGCCAGTTTCCATGGAGTGTTCACTACCGAGCCTGAGCAGCTCCCATTGTTGGAAGGGGTTACCCTAGATGAAAGACTATCAGATATAGAGGTGACAGCAGAGGAGGTATGAAACAGTTGACAACTCTAGATGCAACTAAAGCAGTTGGACCATATAAAGTATCATCGTGGATACTAAAAGAAGCAGCACAGGCCCTCAGCGTGCCTCTGGCAATGATCTTTAATGAGTCACTTATGTCAGGAGAATTGCCCAGTTGATGGAAGAAAACAAATGTCGTGCCGATCTTCAAGAAAGGTGATAGGGAGGAGGCACTTAACTATAGACCTGTATCACTGACAAGCATCCCCTGTAAAATACTGGAAAGAATAATTAGGCTACGACTGGTTGCACACCTGGAGAACGTTAGGTTTGTGAACAAACATCAACATGGGTTCTGGACAGGGAAATCGTGCCTAACAAACCTTCTGGAATTCTATGATAAAATAACGAGGATAAGACAGGACAGAGATGGTTGGGCAGACTGCATATTTCTGGACTGCCAAAAAGCCTTTGATACAGTACCGCACATGAGACTGCTGTTCAAGCTCTAGAGGCAGGCGGGGGTGGGGGGAAAGGTCCTAGCATGGATAAGGAACTACCTAACAGGAAGGAGCCAAAGAGTTACGGTAAGGGGGGCGAGAAGTCGGACTGGCGAACAGTAACAAGTGGAGTACCACAAGGATCGGTGCTGGGACTAATTCTATTTCTTGTATATGGTAACGACATGTTTACAGGCGTAGAGTCCTACATGTCGATGTTTGCGGATGACGCAAAGTTGATGAGAAGAGATGACAGATGAGGGTTGCAGGATCCTCCAAGAGGACCTGAACAGGTTGCAGGGATGGTCAGAGAAATGGCTACTGGAATTCAACACGAGCAAATGTAAAGTTATGGAAATGGGACTAGGAGATAGGAGACCAAAGGGACAGTACACAATGAAGGGGAACAGCCTACCTGTGACGACGCGTGAAAGATACCTGGGGGTGGACGTAACACCTAATCTATCTCCTGAGGCACATATAAATAGGATAACGACAGCAGCGTACTCTACACTGGCAAAAGTTAGAACATCATTCAGAAACCTAAGTAAGGAGGCATTTAGGGCGCTTTACACTGCCTACGTAAGGCCAGTCTTAGAGTATGCCGCCTCATCATGGAGTCCCTATCTGAAGAAGCATATAATGAAACTGGAAAAGGTTCAGAGGTTTGCAACGAGACTCGTCCCAGAGCTACGAGGGATGGGGTATGAGGAGCGCCTGAGGGAACTGTGCCTTACGACACTAGAAAGAAAAAGGGAGAGGGGGGGACATGATAGGAACGTACAAGATACTCAGAGGGATTGACAGAGTGGACATAGACGAAATGTTCACACGGAATAGTAACAGAACGAGGGGACATGGATGGAAGCTTGAAATTCAGATGAGTCACAGAGATGTTAGGAAGTTTTCTTTTAGCGTGAGAGTAGTGGGAAAATGGAATGCACTTCAGGAACAGGTTGTGGAAGCAAATACTATTCATAATTTTAAAACCAGGTATGATAGGGAAATGGGACAGGAGTCATTGCTGTAAACAACCGATGCTCGAAAGGCGGGATCCAAGAGTCAATGCTCGATCCTGCAGACAACTAGGCGAGTACACACGCGCGCGCGCTACCCCCCTCCCCCACCCACCAGGGATACTACCCCGGGGCACAGTTCTACGCCTCAACTGCCGCCAACATGTACCCTGACGGCAGGATTTGGCTCAAGGGTGCAGTCATTGTACTCAGCGGATACCCCCCCCCCCTCCATCTGTGGTGGGGTGGGGGGGGCAGATACCTCCCCTCCCATCTGTGGGGGGAGGGAGGTGGGTCAAATGACGCTGTGCTCCTTTCACAGTATTTAGTGGTACTTGTAAATGACCTGTTTATCCGGGGGATGCTAATCATTGATGAAGATCCTGGCATCACAATAACGACCAACTTTCTACAGCCTCTCTAATTCTTATTTATTATTCCACAGACAATTAGAAGGCAGCGTCGTCTGATCCCACAGTGAGGGCGAGGGTGGCCCCCCAGAGACGAGGCGGCGTGGCGAGGGTGGCCCCCCAGAGACGAGGGTGGCCCCCAGAGACGAGGGTGGCCCCCAGAGACGAGGCGGCGTGGCGAGGGTGGCCCCCCAGAGACGAGGGTGGCCCCCAGAGACGAGGCGGCGTGGCGAGGGTGGCCCCCCAGAGACGAGGGTGGCCCCCAGAGACGAGGCTGGCCCCCCAGAGACGAGGCGGCGTGGCGAGGGTGGCCCCCAGAGACGAGGGTGGCCCCCCAGAGACGAGGCGGCGTGGCGAGGGTGGCCCCCAGAGACGAGGCGGCGTGGTCATCCACACACCACGCCGCCCTGGGACACGCACGCCATCTAGTACTATCACGCCGCCCTGGGACACGCACGCCATCTAGTACTATCACATCCCCCCCCCCCTATATTACTAAGACAAAAAACTGCTGACCATGACGAGCAATGCCACGCAAGGCTAATGATAATGAGCAAGTGGCACGTAGTGGAGGCCGGAGGCACGCCTGGAGGAGGCAGGGGCGGGCCGGGGCGAGGCACGCCTGGAGGAGGCAGGGCCGGGCCGGGGCGGGGCACGCCTGGAGGAGAGGTTGGAGGATGAGAGTGGGGCGAGGCAAGACTGACCAGGGTATGGCAGGCAGGGAGGGAGGGCTGGCTGGGGTGAAGGACTACAGCCCCACTTATCCACCACCACAACTGCAAGAACTTGTAAAGTTTCGATTTGTTTCATCTATAGTTCATGACATATATTTGGTGGTAGGTGGTGAAGAATGGTTGGACTGTTGGCGGGTGTTCCACGTGTATACACTCAGATCCCCCCCCCCCCCACTACCATCAAGCCTGGTCTCAGGCTAGTTGGTAGGAGAACTCTGGAAACCCTCTCCAGGTAACGCATTTACTGCTTTAGTTTAGATCACCTACCACAATCATTATTTTATTACGCGAGCTTGGATCTTGACCTTCCAGTTTTGACAAACTATATACTGTGGAATAATTATCTTTTTACATTTAAGAGTCCTGAGACGATCTCGGTAGTTTACATCTTAATAATCGATTCAAAGTGGGCAGTAATTGGGTCGACCTGGAATGGGTTCTTTCAATTCTTCTACTCCCGAAGTCTGGATATTTTGTCCATCTTGAAGGGGGCTTTTGCTTCCCCCTGTCGTCGACGGTTTGGAAAATTCTTTTCTGTACTCTATCGTCGTCTTGGTTGTCTCCTGTATTTCACTGCAAAGGCCTTAATTTGTTCTTTATTTAAGTAACTGGAATTTTTCAACATTATTCATACTTTCAGTTGAACACTGAACTTTATTGAAAACATTTGAAAATTATAAACAAATTGCATTTGTTTATAATTTCCACGCCTTTAACGGAACAATTTAGTTTTTTTCCCGAAAGATGAGGAAAATATGGGGTGTATTATGTGTACTGCCGAGGACAAGAGCAACGCCGCACGTGTCGGTAGGCTGAAGCTGCCGGTACCGAACAAAAAAAAAAAAAATACCAGGACTTCAAATATACTCCAGTTAACACGTTGGAACACTAAAGGCATCTAATGCAACCTTTATAATATTAGAACATTCAGTTTAACAGTTTATTGCACAATTTTGTAACATAAAAATGTAAGGAACTAAACTCCACTTGGACTTTACTACACAGGTCAACCTGCCAAAGGGTCTCAACTTCATATAACCAGAAAATACTTAACAATACCGACAACAATGCTGGAATGATTCAAAGTTTGCCAGTGCAGACTACTGATCACTTGGACCTGTGTGATTGGGGTTTTTAGCATCACGTGGCTAGTTCTCGACTCTGTACTCCCCTTCACATAGCCTAGCCTACGGTACCTGCACAAATGCAGATGTACCCAAATGTGTCGATACAAAAAATCTCTCCGCATTTTAAGAGAATATAACAGTAATCCCGGACACAGTTATTTCAGGGCCTCTTGGTGGTGGGGAGAAGGGGGGGGGGGCCTGAGGCATGGAGACGAGGGGTTTATGGAAGAGATGGGGAAGCTGAGGGGAGGGGGGAAGACGTTGGGGGTCAAGGGGAGATGGGGAAGGTGAGTGGGGGGGGGGTAGAGTGGATAGTTGGGAGACCAAAGGTAAAGAGAAAAACTAGGAGAGAGAAAAGCGAAATGTGCCTATTTGAGGTTGGAGAGAGGGAGGGAGAGGGAAGAGGGACGATAGGGGGATATGGGAGGAAGGAAAGAAGTGTAAGGGGGGGTTGTGGGTAGAGGGCACCCCGGGCACCACGTGTTTGTAGTGTAGTTGTGTAGATAAACATACCGCTATAAAGAACAGTAGAGGCCAAAACTCGGCGAGGTATTTTTACCCGTTCTCCGCACATGTGGACAAGCAGACTGCAGTTTCTCATTACTTTCTGTTCCTTCTCCTCCATTTCGGTATCAGCATTCCAGTTCTGGCCCTCTGATTTCTGCGTGGGCTTGTCTCCCATTATTTTTATTTAGGGGTCACTTAGGTATTTTAGTACGATAACCTTCCTTCTGGGAGAGGGACAAGATGGGAGGTTAATAAAGAACCTGGTCATGGTTTGTATGGAAGGCGGGGGATGGGGGGGAGGGAGGGAGTGCAGGAGAGACAAGAGGGATGGAGGGAGAGTACCAGTACTCACCTGAGAGTAAGTGTGCTGCCTCTAGAGTCCCCGGTGACACGTTCTGCTGGGGGAGAGTCGAGGCGCCGCCGTTCCACCCCCCTGACAAACAAATATATTAACACATTACTATCACCACCACAAACATCACTAGGAAAACATCAACATGGCATGAGAGTTTAGCAGGCACAAACAACCACCAAGGTTCTCCAGCAGACACCTGGACGAAGGAGGGAAACAAAGAAAACGAGCGGAAAAGGAAGAGGAAGTAAAGATGGAGAAAGACGGGAGGGAGGGAGGGGAGTGAGGGAAGCGGTGGGAGGGGGCGGGCATGCAGGTGTGTAGTAGGGGAGCCAAGGGCAGTGAACCGCCTTCCACCTGCCTTGTCCTGGCCGTCGCCGCCGCCACCACCACCACACCCTCCACTCAGGCCAATTGCCTCCCCAGTCAACGGTACACACCACTGTACGCACCCGCTAGTGCCTCCTACCACCCACAACTGAAGACACGAGGTATTCTAGTAGGATTGACTGGTTATAAATAGGAGCCGCCTCGTATGGGCCAATAGGCCTTCTGCAGTTACCTTTGTTCTTATACACATACTATGCTTTAATAACAGCCTTTCTTGTACATATGTTATCGAGTATGATAAACAGCGAGAACAATGATTCTAAATTGAATCTTCTCTATATTCCTAATAGAGAAGGAATGTCTTGGAGAACTTCACTTGATAAATTAATTAAATCACCAAATTTCATTTTACAACTTTGAGCTGAAGGACGTTACGTTGATGTACTTTTCAACGTAAACAGACAGAGGGAAAGTTACTATTTTGCGAGTAATCTCTGATGAGAATGAAAACTGAAATGTGCTTGTTGCTGAAGAGAATAACAGTATTTTCGGGTACCTTTCGTTGGTTCAAAGGATCAATGTCCCCGCGGCCCGGTCACTGACCAGCGCTATTTTACTACGCCTCCTGGTCTGGAGGATATACTTCAGTGTTCAGATTTGGAACCAGTCCCACTTGTGTGTTCCAGATGCAGATTATGACCCAGGACTATCAATCACACGTGGCGAGATGCACACTAGCCCCAAAGTAGAGCGTAGTGGTGGCAAATCCACAAGGCCCGTGACGAGGATTTGAACCTGCGTCCGAGAGCATCCCAGACGCTGAGCTGGGATGAGTGAGCTACCACATGGTCAACGCCAACTAGTGTCCCTGAGAGTTGTGCAAGAGGGAGAGCCAGACACTCGCCGGTCCTGATAACCACCACGTTATCACACACTTCCTTCATTCTCCACACAAACACCATGAAGCTGGAGGTGACGTGCACAGGCTTCATGCTCGTGGCGTGGACACCACCGCAACACTCGTCTCTACAACGTTAACACAACCCTTCCAAAACGAGCACACAACACTATAAACAACAATATTCCAACATTTATACAGCAAACTGGCGCGTTGATTTATAAAACTAATTACCAAGTTACATAATAGACGTGGAACCACTGGATTGTTTGAAGCGTAAGTCAGACACGTACGTACGTGAGTGAGTGAGAGTGTGACTGACTGTGAATGTGACTGAGTGTGACTGTGAGTGTGACTGTGAGTGAGTGACTGAGTGTGACTGTGAGTGAGTGAGTGAGTGAGTGAGTGAGTGAGTGAGTGAGTGAGTGAGCGAGTGACGGTTCTCGCCACCCATACCAACGTCAAGAAACTGACGTATTAAAGTGACTTCCTTCCAGGAGGACCCAAGAACAGAAAACGGGACATTGTGTCAATTTCACACCCCGCTACCAATTCCCTGCACATCAGTATTGGCCTTTGGCATACCTGGAGCATACTTGAGGGTTCTCGGGAGTTGTTCTACTCTTCCGAGCCCGGCCTGAGGCCAGGTAAAGTACCCGTCAAAACAAGATTGTATGGTATGTATGTATGGAGACAAAGCCTAGATACTGGCGTTATCCCTGACACACTAAAAACAGCAGAGATAGCACCACTCCATAAAGGAGGAAATAAGGCAGAGGCAAAAAATTACAGACCGATAGCACTAACATCGCACATCATAAAATTTTTTGAGAGAGTGCTAAGAAGTAAGATCACAAAATACATGGAATCACAGCAACTCCATAACCCCGGACAACATGGTTTCAGAACAGGGCGCTCTTGCCTGTCGCAGTTGCTGGACCATTATGATATGGCATTAGATGCTATGGAAGACAAACAAAACGCTGATGTAATTTACACAGACTTCGCAAAAGCCTTTGATAAATGTGACCATGGTGTTATTGCACATAAAATGCGTTCAAAAGGAATTACCGGGAAAATAGGCAGATGGATCTACAATTTCCTGACTAACAGAACCCAATGTGTAATAGTCACCAAAATAAAATCCAGCCCATCAACCGTGAAGAGCTCAGTCCCCCAGGGTACTGTGCTTGCTCCAGTACTTTTTCTCATCCACATATCGGACATAGACCAGAACACAACCTATAGCATTGTATCATCCTTTGCAGATGACACTAGGATTTTCATGAGAGTTGGCAACATAGAGGACACGGCAAACCTCCAATCAGATGTAGATCAGGTCTTTCTATGGGCTACAGAAAATAATATGGTGTTTAACGAGGATAAGTTCCAGCTCATGCGCTACGGAAAAATTGAAAATATAAAAACAGAAATCACGTAGAAAACTCAGGCAAATCATAACATAGAACGAAAAGGCAATGTAAAGGATCTGGGTGTACTCATGTCGGAAGACTTTACCTTTAAAGAACACAATAAAGTAGCCGTCACAACTGCAAGAAAAATGACAGGTTGGATAACAAGAACTTTCCACACTAGAGATGCTATACCGATGATACTTTTCAAAACGTTTGTGCTCTCTAGAGTGGAGTACTGCTGCACAATGACAGCCCCTTTCAAAGCTGGAGAAATTGCTGACCTGGAGAGCGTGCAGAGATCCTTTACTGCTAGAATCCACTCAGTAAAACATCTAAATTACTGGGACCGACTAAAGAGCCTAAATCTGTACTCCCTTGAGCGCAGGCGGGAGAGATACATAATAATTTACACGTGGAAAATAATTGAGGAGCTGGTCCCAAACCTGCACACAGAAATAACACCACATGAGACCAGAAGACATGGCAGGATGTGCAGAATACCCCCGTTGAAAAGCAGAGGTGCAACAGGTACTCTGAGAGAGAACTCTATCAACATCAGAGGCCCGAGACTGTTCAACACGCTTCCACTACACGTAAGGGGCATAACTGGCCGACCCCTCACAGTGTTCAAGAGAGAACTGGACAAGCACCTCCAAAGGATACCTGATCAACCAGGCTGTGACTCATACGTCAGGCTGCGAGCAGCCGCGTCTAACAGCCTGGTTGATCAGTCCAGCAACCAGGAGGCCTGGTCGATGACCGGGCCGCGGGGACACTAAGCCCCGGAAGCACCTCAAGGTACACAAACAGGAGCGGCCTCGTATGGGTCAATGTGCCTTTTGCAGTTACTCTTATTCATGTTCTTAATAATACACAAAATTATGATGGGCGTTTCCCGAGGTTGCTTGTTTTGAGGAGGAGGAGATGGAGTAGATAGGTTGAAAGGGAGAGGGGGGGGTAGAGGCGAGAGGGGGGGGGGGTAGAGGCGAGAGGGGGGGGGGGTAGAGGGGGAGATCCGTGCACAGCTGGGTACCTTTCTAATATCTAAATAAGAAAGGTAGCAGAGGAAGACTACTATCTTAACTCCTACAGTATAAGAGTAAAGAACTAGGTTGAGCTAGTAAGCCTTGTAGTAAAGACAAGAGTTCACACTTCACAGAACTTCAAATGCAGACATTATTGACTAAAAAAAAAGTGTGAATCAGTTGTGAATCAACTACATCAGTCGACCGACACGTACAGCAAAACCCGGGAGCTAAACCTCAACCCCTGCTCCTACAGCTAGGTACACACACACACACACACACACACACCATGAGCAAATACACTTTTACAGTGTGCCTCGTTACACAGGTTACGCCCATACTTTAAGCACAGTGTTATCCAATAAACTTGAGTTAGACCGTATCACCACTCACAGGAAACACTTGGCGCTAGTGCCCCTGCAGCGCCTCTACTTGAATCCGGTTTTGCGAGCCTTGAGGAGGTAGTATTGAGGCCACCAAACATCACTTCAAAATAACTCCCACAACCCTCGTAACAGCCTTCATCGTCCTATTTTGATCCCAAGGGCGTCCACTACATCGGGGCAATGTCAAATGTTGCACAAACTGTGTACTGAATTGTTCTGTCACCCCCCCGGCGTGTACACAAGGACTTGACCCTGTGGGCCGCGTGAGGGAGGAGGAGCGCGCCGGACCTCCTAGGTGCCAGGTTCACGCGCGTCTCAACCCGTCAACCATCTAGTAACAACTCTCGCCACACCAATCCCAACAAATAAATCAACCCTTTAAATTGATTAAGGCTATATTTATCCCCCAATATTGTGCTAGGGGAAAATCAGTTGATTGACAGTTGAGAGGCGGGCCCAAAGAACCAGAGCTCAACTCCCGAAAGCACAACTAGGTGAATGAACACACACAGACACACGCGCGCACACACCTGGAGTGTACAAAAGCGCAGGTTACTTCGTAACTCTCCCCATAGTCCACTGACTTTTCGAGTGTCGACGGAAGACAATTATACTGAAACATTAGAAATGCAGAGAAAAAGTGACAATAACGTGACTGGCAACACAACATACACATGAAAGGCAAGTGACGACGTGTCCCTCCCTCAAGGACGACTTAATCACTTGCCACTGTATAACACGGACCCAAACTTCCACACTAATTTCACGCGTTGGCTGGGTTATTTATCAATAAAAACACTAAAAGGTATAACAGTGTTTTCACGTTGGATCAAGACCAAATTCAGAAACTAGGTGCGGCCATTAAACATGCTTGAAGACGCAGTTGATGCTACGACTCTTCCTCCACCCCCCCCCCCCACACACACAGGGGAGTGGGTGGGACTAAAAGACTAGGGCTCTTTGGTCCCTAGGCGGAACCAAAGACCTAAAGCTCAACCCCTGCATGCACAAATAGGCGAGTACACACACACACACACACACAGTTTTGTGTGTGTTGACAGTTGAGAGGCGGGACCAAAGAGACAAAGCCCAACCCCTGCAAGGACAAATAGGCGAGTACAGTCTCTTGCCGTTTACACGAGTTTACGAGTCAAAGCACTCCCAAATCATATTAGGCTTTATACCGACAAGCATCTCGAGATCTTTGGGTTATTCCGTAACAAATTATTGAACTGTCACAGACCTAACATTGACGCTCAAAACAATGGTTTGCGAGTGTTTCAGTCCCAGTTAAGCCTTGCATCACAGGGACTGTGTCAACACACACCTGACCCAAATTACTTGGAGGCCAAAAACGTCGTACACCAGGAAATAATTAAACTTGTTTAGGCATCCCAACAAGGCCATCCCCCCCCCCCCCCCCCACCAGCCTGCGTCACTGCAGATCTCGTCCACAGAGCCAGTAGCTGACGACGGAAATCATCCAAGCAAATCCTCCACACAAAAGACGAGGTGAACACTCGTGCGCCAGCCCGCGCAACTCGTGCGCTAACGGCCACTGTGAATAAATGCAACAATAAATGCAATAAAGTGTATAGTAACCGTGGACATCTTCAAGAGGAAACTAGATTTATTCCTCCCAGGAGTGCCGGACTATCGGGCTGTGGTGGGTATGTGGGCCTGCGGGCCGCTCCAAGCCAAATTGGCCTAGTGGACCATCTTGAGGTTATCTTGACCTCTCTCTTATCAGTTATCTTACCAAACTCTCACAAGTCAAGCCTGGCCTCGGGCCGGGCTTGGGGAGTAGAACTACTCCCAGAACCCCACCAACCAGGTATCAACCATGTGATACTTATAACTTGTATATCACTCCAGGTAATATCCGTGCCCTCACCCGGTGCCAAGGTACGTCACAGAGAAGGGCAAGCATCACTGACCACCTGCTGCCTGCTCAGCCTAGGAAGGACTCAAAAGTATGCATGTAAAGCACTAATATGCTGCCCGTTATTTGTAATATTATGCACTTCAAGGTGATGTCGAATCGAGCTTCCTATTAATGCTTCAAGCTATTTTCTAAAGTGTTATATTCATAGGATGGGAGTTAGAAGGCAAGACGTTGTTCTGCCGTTTTAAGCACTGGTGTTACGTTAGCAATCATCTTGATACTAGGATAAAGCTTATTGAATAGTAATTAGACGGCGGGAATTCTTCAAATATCTCGCCAGGATTGATTGTTTGATGAAGATTAAGCCACCCAAAAGGTGGCACGGGCATGAATAGCCCGTAAGTGGTGGCCCTTTGAGCCATTACCAGTATCAAGAGCTGATATGGGAGATCTGTGGAGGTGCGACTGCACCCTGCGTGACGGGAGATGTCTCCCCGTGATCTCGCCAGGTCTCAAATGTAATGTGTGTGTGTGTGTGTGTGTGTGTATGTGTATGTGTATGTGTGTGTGTGTGTGTGTGTGTGTGTGTGTGTGTGTGTGTGTGTGTGTGTGTGTGTGTGTGTGTGTGTGTGTGTGTGTGTGTGTGTGTGTGTGTGTGTTTGTTTACCCAAGTTTAGGTTTTGTAAAAATTACCTTACATAACTTATTTCTTTCCTTTCCTTATTTTATAATCCTACTCTGCGTATATCAACCAACTCTCTCACAATACAAACACACTAGTTTTATTTGATACCCATTTTTCACAATCACTTAAGTGACCTAATCTTTTAGTGGCATCTTTCCCTTTAATCTTTGTTTTATAAAACTGGAAATATCCTTCAAGATTTGATTGCTTCCCCGAGCTTGAGTAGAATCGGCATCATCCTCTTTCTACCCTCAATAATGTAACGTCACATTATTTTAATCCTAAAGGATGAGCACGAGGTAATCCTGTCACCACGGTACTCTTGTCAACACCGTGACGCGCCTCCACCTGCTCTCTGACGCCTCCATCATATCTCTCTCACTAACACTAACAAACACACTAACAAACACACACCTGGGCCACCCACTTACACCGCAACCTTTATAAATAATCCCCTTATTGCTTGCCACAGATTCCGTTAGTTTATACTCAAGTTCATTCACACTTGAGTCTGACCGCCATGGGTAGTGATATAAGTGTGTGTTCTTACCCCCAGAGTGCGTGTGCGAGTACGTCCGTCCCACCACCTGATGAGGCTTTGTGTTCCAGGCAGCTTTATGATGAACCATTTCCGTAGTGCCCCAACCCGCCAGGCTTCCCTCCTCCACTACCACCCCCGCCAGGCTTCCCTCCTCCACTACCACCCCCGCCAGGCTTCCCTCCTCCACTACCACCCCCGCCAGGCTTCCCTCCTCCACTACCACCCCCGCCAGGCTTCCCTCCTCCACTACCACCCCCGCCAGGCTTCCCTCCTCCACTACCACCCCCGCCAGGCTTCCCTCCTCCACTACCACCCCCGCCAGGCTTCCCTCCTCCACTACCACCCCCGCCAGGCTTCCCTCCTCCACTACCACCCCCGCCAGGCTTCCCTCCTCCACTACCACCCCCGCCAGGCTTCCCTCCTCCACTACCACCCCCGCCAGGCTTCCCTCCTCCACTACCACCCCCGCCAGGCTTCCCTCCTCCACTACCACCCCCGCCAGGCTTCCCTCCTCCACTACCACCCCCGCCAGGCTTCCCTCCTCCACTACCACCCCCGCCAGGCTTCCCTCCTCCACTACCACCCCCGCCAGGCTTCCCTCCTCCACTACCACCCCCGCCAGGCTTCCCTCCTCCACTACCACCCCCGCCAGGCTTCCCTCCTCCACTACCACCCCCGCCAGGCTTCCCTCCTCCACTACCACCCCCGCCAGGCTTCCCTCCTCCACTACCACCCCCGCCAGGCTTCCCTCCTCCACTACCACCCCCGCCACACACCCACCCACAGTCCTCGTGTCCCACATCAGTACGTGACAAGTCTCTCCGTCTCTAACATCACAAATTCATCTTATTTGAACCTAGAGGTTTATTCTCTTTTTTCAACGACTAATAAATCGATGTTATTCAGGTAAGTGACAATTTTCCAAAATTACAATTGGCTGCCAAACTATTCTCCAAGATAAAACAGGTACTCAGAACTATCAACTTCAGAGGCCCAAGACTGTTTCGCTTCCGTATACATAAGGGACATAACTGGCCGACCCCTCACAGTGTTCGAGAGAGAACTGGATAAACACCTCCAAAGAATACCCGACCAACCAGCTTGTGAGTCACGTGAGGCTGTGAGCAACGGCGTCGAATAGCCTGGTTGGCCAGACCACCAACAAAGAGGCGTGGTCGAAAACTGGGCCGCGGGGACGATCATCCTCAGAAGCGTCAATAGGTAATCGAGAAATAAACCTTGAGGACCCGGAAGGGGAACAGAAAAGTAACGACGCAGCTTCCACCCCGACACACACATTACCCCCACGCTGGGACCCCCACACCTCTCAACCCCACCCCTTCCCTCCCACACACCTGAGCACCCAAGTGATGTTGCCCCAGAGAAATGCACAGCACAAAGGCCAGGTGGAGACACCTTCAAGAGTGACAGGTAAGCAGCAGTAGTGAGGCAGACTAGACCATCATACAGCAACACCACACCATGAACACTAATAACAATTGCATTAACAAGTGTTGCAGAGTTGAACCCTTAACGCTCCCTCTGGTATGACTGGGCAAGACCCGGCTCGGAGGTCGATGCTCTCTCACCATCAACTAAAATAATCAAACAGCGCCGCCGACATGCAAGAGTAGAGACCAACTCTCCAAACAAATGTTAACTTATAGAGCAAGATTTACGCCAGCCTGTAATGATCAACTGCAATTGAAAAAGCAAACAAATAAAAATAAAATAACAGGCATTTATATTAAATATGGTTATCCCTGCGGACGGAATGGAGCAAAGTTTGCAGTGTGGCCACCAGGACGACTGGAAGAAACTGTAAACATGGAGAGCCACTTTATGTCCACCCCCCCATCCCCCCGTGACATTATAAACAACACATTCAATACACGCATGTGCACCCACCGCCCCTCCCCACCCGGTGAGGCGGGGACCCACCCACAAACCAACCAACGGTCCGCTCCAAGACGTGCACAAACTCCCACATGAGCAGAGTACTCCTGGTATCCCACCCACATAACAGGATAAAGAAACTTGGACCTTGTAGTCCCAGACCAGACGGACATCACGATAACCACCAATGTGTGTCCGTACAAAACCTTTCACCCGCCGTATAATATTAACAATACACACATAAATCACAATAGCATGATGCATCACATGAACAAATCAACAAGGACCGTGATGAGGGATCGAACCTACGTCCGGGATGATCCCAGACGCGCCTTAACTCTCATCACGGCCCTTGTGGATTTGTTCATAAGATTAACAATGTTACGGAGCCCAAGAACTACGCCGACCTGATGACCAATAGACTGGGTGGATGGAGTGAGAAACACATGCTACAGTCAAACTTTTAACTACTAGTGTTAAGTGCCACTAACTAGTAATTAGTATTACTTGTAGTGATTAGTAAAATAACTAGTAATTAGCTAGTGGCACCACAAGTAATGCCAGAACCAAGGCAACCCCCCCACCACACGTGTGGCCCCCCTACACCACTACACATGTGACAGCTGAGAGGCGGCCCGAAGGACCTGAAGCTCAACCCCCACCAGCACAACTAGACTACTACACGGCAACAAGTACACCACCACCACGCCCGCCCGCCCGCCCGCGGGCCGGGTATCGTGTGCCACACTTCGGGTCTTTAAACTTGAAGCAGGAAGGCGAGGGAGAAGCTAGAGTTGCCACCTCGCCAGTAACTGCCACATTCCTCCCTGGGGTCTACCAGCATGCACCCCCCCCCTACACATACAAACATAACAGCGAGTATGCAACCAATTACAATGTCAATGTTTCAATTACAACGCCCAGATGGGACACCTTCACTCCGTAAATGTTTAACTCTTGCAACATTGCAGAGGGGAAATGAAAGATGCAAAAGGGACAGACGCTGCCAGGATATACACTACAACTTTACACGTAATGGAAAAAGAAATAGAAAGGTGAGGGTGAGGCGAGGCTGGTGGGGGGGGGGGGGGGGATAAAGGGAAATACAGAAGGCCTATTGGCCTACGTTCAATACCTATTTATATCCCTACCAAAACTAATGCATACCAGCAACCTACGCTTGAAACAATCCAGCTACACCACACGTATTACTGGACCTAGTAATTAGTTCCAGAAATCTACAACTATTTACAAGCCAGTATTTATCCAGGTCTTTTCTGAATCTATACTTACCCAATTTGCATCCATCACTTCGTGTCATTTTGTTTTTATATATTTAGTACCACATTAATACTACCTTTGTTATATTCTTTTACCCATTTGTTCAGTTCAATCATATCCATTACTCTTCGTCTTTCCAGGACTAAATCTAGCATTGTCACAATCTTTCCCTAAGAGGTTTCTAATTCCCGGCACTAGTTTTGTCATCTTTCTCCAGCAATGATAGTACTTGCACCAACTATTTCTTCACACGAACGACCACTTGACAAATGGACCAAACAAGTCCACGTTTTGAATTACTGAAATAACCCAAATGACATTAAAAAAAAAATATCAAACTAAGGAACCTCACCTTGCATCTCTACAAAGCACGCAAGGCCCAATATACGCTCCAACGCCAACTATAGTACATGTGAACAAATCCACAAGGGCCGTGACGAGGATTCGAACTTGCGTCCGGGAACATCCAGACACTGCCTTAATCGACTGAGCTACGACAGGGTTAAAATGGCTCCCGGACGCAGGTTCGAATCCTCGTCACGGCCCTTGTGGATTTGTTCATTTGATGCATCACGTTAGTGTGATCTCTGTGTGTATAGTACATGTGCACTGCATTAGGCCTAGGGATCTTTGATTTTGCAGGCGATGAGTCACAATAACGTGGCTAAAGTATGTTGACCAGACCCCACACTAGAAGGTGAAGGGACGACGATGTTTCGGTCCGTCCTGGATCATTCTCAAATCTATTGTCACAATCGACTTGAGAATTGTCCAGGACGGACCGAAACGTCGTCGTCCCTTCACCTTCTAGTGTGTGGTCTGGTCAACATGTTTGATTTTGTTTTTGCCAATGTATTTCGTACACTACTACGTCTGATGTAGTACTATGTCTGAATATTTTGAGCTCCAACAGTATCTCTGTACTTTCGACCAAATACTTATTATAAGTACATTACTATGATTTTAGGGAGGAGATCGTCTTTCTCTGTACCTTTAACAAAATATTTTAGCGGGCGGGGAGGGGCAAATACCGAACTGCATAATGTAAATGGGAACTAGTATTATATTTCAACAACATTTGCACATGGAGGGGCGCGGGAAATAGTGGAGGGAATAAAAGGCAGCAGCAAGTCTTAAACAGCTGACTAACGACAAACAGATGTTACAACCGTACATCTTGAGCAGGACTGGAATGGTAGTTGTAGCCACTGGTGTCCCCCCCCCCCCCTCCTTGAGGTTACCTTGAGGTGCTTCCGGGGCTTAGCGTCCCCGCGGCCCGGTCGTCGACCAGGCCTCCTGGTTGCTGGACTGACCCTCGCCTGACTCTCGTGTTCAACTCCCCCCCCCCCTCACCACTATCACATTACCTATGTGGTTATATCTTCACTGGAGTCCGCCGAGACGTCCTATAACCTTGGTGCAACACCAACTTCCGCCTGACTCAACGTCTTCACAAATGGACAAGTGATACACTATTTATGAGTGGCGGTGGTGGAGACGCGCCACCACACGTGCTGGGTGCGTCCTCTGACCACTTCTCTGTATACACTTGTCTGTAACTGTAAGGTAAAGTTTAAAGTATACTTGCTTGTTAGTACAGCTCTTGTGACCTCTTGATAGGCCTCAAGCCGCTATATATACAAAAAAGCAGCACCGTACTCATTACAGTAGCCGGATTCTCGACAATACAGTAGTAATACATTTTTTTTATTAGGCCCATGTCAAATACTGCGCAATTGGATATCAAATCTGCATCATGCAAGTGTGTGTGTGGGGGGGGGGGGGGGGCATGCCTGTTTAATTTGCTATTGAAAGTTGTTATACTGTCAAGCCTGGTCTGTGGGTTATCTTCGTAGCCCAGGCCTATGTGGGCCTCTAGGCTATTGATCAGCCAGGCAACACTAGCAGAAACTTGTCCAATTATCTTGAAGGTCTCTGCTGTTCCAAACATTTCTTAAGCGTGTTTGTGGGAAGCCAATCTTATCAACACAAGACGCTGACACTTGTCAAAACACTCCCTCTAAGCACATGGGGCATAACTAGCACACCTCTCACAGTCTTCAAAGGATCAATGAATAAATACACAAGGGCCGTGACGAGGATTCGAACCTACGTCCGAGAGCATCCCGGACGCTGCCTTAATCGACTGAGCTATTAAGGCAGCGTCTGGGATGATCTCGGACGTAGGTTCAAATCCTCGTCAGATGCATCACGCTATTGTGATTTCTGTATGTTCAAAGGATCATTTTAAAACACCTGCAAAAGAATACCTGATCAACCAGTTACGAGATAGTTTGGAAAAAGCTCATGTCAAACAGCTTTTAATTAGAAATTCCTATAGAATGCCAAGTGTGATATTTTCAAAATGCAGGTGCGGGGAGCAGACACCACAAGTCATCCACTTGTAGCTGTCAAGCTAAAAAGAAAAAAAAAAAAAAAACTGCTGACACTAGTTGGGGCAATTCCTGGTATATATACCAGCGGTGTATGATAATAGGACAGTCCGCTCCTGTGCCAGGTAAGTCCACTACGGGCTCACCATAGCCCGTGCTACTTGCAACTTGTCCGAGTAGGTGAATCTATAACAACAGATGCTAGGATTAAGAGTACCTGAGGAGAGCGGCGGGAGCAGAGCCGTGTCATCAAGACCCAGGTGGAGGACACGGAGTCATTCTCCAGTGTGGTCCAAGATAACGTGTGATATCTCATATTATTGTCCACGTCTAAATTACTTACCCATTGCCAGTGTAGGAGTAACTTAGAGATGTTTGGTGAATATCCTTATTTCGATTCAATAAAATCTTGTTATATTCCATCTTTATGTGTCACTAGTTTCACCCTTTGTCATCTCTGGTGTGTCATCGAGGACGGTGACCCTCCTTGTAGAGCCTTCCTAGTCCCCAGCATTAAAATGTTTAACATAACTCGGTAACCGGTTACCTCTAAAGAAGAAATCTCTCAGTAGTAATTAAAGTCAACAGGGCGCGGTGCCCCCCCCCATGACCCACTGGTGATCCCCTACTTGGTAACTATCAATACTCTTGTAGTAACCAATGTAATGGAGGTGGTGGCAGCCAGTCTCTCCTTTGAATTAAGAAAAATCATTTCCTTGACCGTACCATTGGTTCTGTGAGACACAAGTACCACCAGGTTACACTCTACTGTAAACATTGTTTACACAATTTAAGGAAATACTTATGATATATCATGTATATTATGAAATATATTTACTCCCCAGGCTTGGGGAATAGAAGAACTAGCCCATCAAGTAGATATGAGCAGCAGTGTGTAAACCTACAGTGGTACAATGGTATCAGGTTGGGGGTTACAATGGTAGCAGGCGTTACAACAGCCTGGTTGACCAGATCAACCAGAAGGCCGGACCGGGCCGCGGAGACATCGATTCCGGGGCCCAACAACAGGTACACAACAGATAAGAGACTGGTGAATTGCTCTGGGCCTCTGATGTTTACACTCTTCTCTAATTGTTGATGACACCCAGTGAACCTTGGAGCAGACAAGGCGGTGCAAGCAATGGAAAACAACGGGGGCACAAGGCAGGGGCAAGGGAAGCACAGGGTCGCAAGGCAGGGGCAAGGGAAGCACAGGGGCGCAAGGCAGGGGCAAGGGAAGCACAGGGTCGCAAGGCAGGGGCAAGGGAAGCACAGGGTCGCAAGGCAGGGGCAAGGGAAGCACAGGGGCGCAAGGCAGGGGCAAGGGAAGCACAGGGTCGCAAGGCAGGGGCAAGGGAAGCGCAGGGTCGCAAGGGAAGCACAGGGGCGCAAGGCAGGGGCAAGGGAAGCACAGGGTCGCAAGGCAGGGGCAAGGGAAGCACAGGGTCGCAAGGCAGGGGCAAGGGAAGCACAGGGTCGCAAGGCAGGGGCAAGGGAAGCACAGGGTCGCAAGGCAGGGGCAAGGGAAGCACAGGGTCGCAAGGCAGGGGCAAGGGAAGCACAGGGTCGCAAGGCAGGGGCAAGGGAAGCACAGGGGCGCAAGGCACGGGCAAGGGAAGCACAGGGGCGCAAGGCACGGGCAAGGGAAGCACAGGGGCGCAAGGCACGGGCAAGGGAAGCACAGGGGCGCAAGGCACGGGCAAGGGAAGCACAGGGTCGCAAGGCACGGGCAAGGGAAGCACAGGGGCGCAAGGGAAGTCAAGGGCAAAGGAAGCATAGGGAAGGAGAAGGCAGGGAAAGTATAGGGGCCGGCAGAAGTACCTGATGCGTCGTTGCTTGTGCCAAAGGTAATACTGGTCCTCCCTGCGAGTGTCACTCGTCAACACTAGGATCCGTGACTGTGTTGCCACACTCCCTGGCGTCGAGGCAAAATACTGATATCTGCTTGAAACATTCAGCAATAATATGGGTGGTGACAAGAGAGGTAGGAAGGCACTAGGAGCTAGCCAGACTGGCACCGGGCCAGCTCCCAACACAAACTGAGGCCGCCCTTCTCTACCCACAAACATATTTAATTAACATTTCTGAAGGTTTTAAAATGTCCTCTGAAGGGTATTTCCGTCTTGGAGGACAGAGAGATTGTACATTTCTTAAACTCTTTGAGTCTTCGCCACGTTCACTAACTTTTTTTTGGCTTTACGAATCACCTGCAGAATTCAAAGTTAGTCGTGTGGTGATTTGACTGCACGAGTTATCCAACACCACTGCCATCACCTACCATCTCGTCCTGTTTTTTTTATTCTTCAATACGACAATTCAAGCACCAGAGAGACTACAATAATGCTACAGTGTGTGAGGCGCACCACCAACCGCACGCTATCAGATGACGTTGTTAGTTCAGCCATGTCTTATACTCTCCAACTATGTTACATCATTCATTACCTCCATGTCTCGGTCTCCTTCACACAGCAGCTTGAGTCATCAGTACACACAAACACCAATTTATTACAAGGCTACAAGCTGAGACAGAGTGGCACGGGGAGCCCGTGGGAGCAGCGATGGGAAGTGCAGTAGCCTAACAAGCTGTGTCTGGCCTCACTGTGGGCTGGGTACTACTACTATGTTGTTTCAGATTTAGCTACTCTGAACGAAGTGTCCATGTAGCACGGGCTATGGTGAGCCCGTAGTGGACTTACCTGGCGCAGGAGCGGGGCTGTAACCGTCTTAGAGGAAGCAAGGCACAAGCTTTATTCAGTTTGTCAACATTCTCTAATACCTTCAGACAGCATGAAACGAACTGTTAGCTTTCATTTGAAACTTCTTACGTTTGGTGGAGACTTAGCAAGTGGAGCTGCGTTGGGGCCCGTGCCTTAAACACCCCGAGAAACACCCAGGTATCCAACCCTAGGCTTGTCAACAAGGAAACTGCGAGTTAAACCCAACATTTAACGCTACACTGTTTGTTCTTCCTCGTGTCAAAGTCGCAAAGATTCCTGTCAGTATCGTCCAGGACACACTGACCAACACAGTAATGATGGCTGTCAAGAGCTTATCCGACAAGCTTCCCATGGAACTTGGCAGGTGTAAAGCCCCTCCCGCACTTGGTGGGTGTCAAGGCCGCCTTCCCCTCCCCACACCTCCCGCACTTGGCAGGTGTCAAGGTCCCTGCTCTCTCCGCCTGACAATCTAAGACACTACCATTTAAACAATCACATTTTGCAGCAATAACAAAAAATCCATTTAGTGTAAATGTTCAACTATTACTGGAATAACAATTACTTTGTCTTGACTAAGAGTAACTGTGCACAAATACGGTCAAGCTCTTCATGCGCTGCCTACCATGTGACTGGAGCGTTTTTGTTCCACTTTACTGACGCTCAAGTTCTTTGTCGTGTCTGGCCTTGAAATTGTTGATGAAGGTGGCTACGACGTTTTTTAGTGTACATAACTTGTTGACAATCTGTACAGAGTACGAGCATTTCCTTGCATCTATTCCACCCATTTGAGTTGCCAGAGTCCATATGCAGGCGAGGAGTCTACTTGAGAATGGTCCAGGACGGACCGAAACGTCGTCGTCCCTTCACTTTCTAGTATGTGGTTTGGTCAACAACTTTCCAGAATCCACTTATGTTTTTGTATTTTATGTTTTCCCGGTTCCAAGAGAGACCTTGTCCACTTTGGCTCTTCTCCTCAGTACTTTATATGTAGATCTTATACCATCTGTTCCGTTCCTCCTCCAGTGTCGTGAGAATGTGTCGTCGTCTTGTTGGAACACTCTTGACAAGGGGAAGTGATTACAAATTAGGAAGACATGCGTGCTACACGAACAAGGAGACATTTGGGAACCAAGCACCTAAATGAGCCACGGAGTCAACATTCAAATGGGTACACACAGGAGCTGCCTCGTATGGGCCAACGCGCCTTCCGCAGTTTTAACAAATCAATAAACTGAACCTCCTCTTGAATTTTCCCTTTACGCCCCCACCTACCTTCAGGAAGCCATTACAATGCCCGAACACAGCTGAACGTCCTCTCCACCAGTTGATTGACAGTTGAGAGGCGGACCAAAGAGCCAAAGCTCAACCCCCGCAACCACAATTAGGTGAGTACCACTAATCAAATTCATCAATTTATGACAATAAATATAATTTATATTTGAGAAAATATCGATTTTGAATACTGTGTATTAGTAAAGTGTGTATTGTTAGTATTGTTGTTAGGCGTTCAAGTTCGCCTTTTGGTAATTATTTGTATTACCAGTACGATGGAGAGGCAGTAGCGGAGGTGTGATTCGAAAATAGGAAGCAAGTGAAACTGATCAAGTTGAAACGTATTTAACCGAGTGATGGGTAGCGTTTTTCCCATTGATAAACGGTGTTTGACGGGTGGATTACAGAGCATCTGGCCACAGTTTTGATTATGGACAGGCATAGTGTGCTCTTGGCTAGAATGGACTCCAAGTAAAAATGGTTTTGGGCACGTTTTAAATTACGTTTAAAATTCGTATTAGGAGAACTTGTAAAGACGACTATAAAACGTGAGAAAGCAAAGAGAAAACAAGAAGATAGGTCGCCATATCCCTTTCAAATAAAACAAAAAGTGCACCGCTGTCGGCAGTAGTGGTGAAAGTGCCTTCACAACCACCACCCCATAACACCGTGCTGCTGCTGCTGCTGGCACAGATACGCCACTTGCGGTAATCTCCTCCTCCGTGGTTCCCACGCCGGCAACACCCGCCTTGCGGCTACTCTATCATTGTCTCAACAATAATGCTCGGCGGTACAACCTCTCACATTTCCTAACAAAATACTCCACAGTCGAGGCGGCCACCCGGCGACCACGCTGAATCCACAAACTCTACAACCATCCCTAATGTATATTAAATACGCTAAACCAGTGCCAAACGACAATGATAATTTTATAAGACAAGCTGCAACAAACAGTTATTTTAGGAAACTGGGAAGTAGTCTAAATAAGCAATCTCATACAAATGACCTCTTAAAGGCTAAGTGACAAATTTGTCTAAAACTAGCAAATAGATTTAGAAACAAAATTGACCCAATTTTTGGTAAATGTCACAAGTGCAAGAACAGTAAGGTGGACAAGAAGAACCTTTCACGCCAACACCAGAACACGACACAAAGCTCCTCAATGATGCAACAACGGCGCACCACTAGACAAGACGCACCATGCGAGAACACGGCGCAAAAGGGCTTAATGCTGCACCACAACAACATGCGCAGGATTGGAGACCACGAGGCATAAATGACGTAGAATCACTGCTCGGGAGAGGAAGAAAGCAAGTGAAGGCAGGAGAACAGGTCACATCAAGACGAGTGTGGAGAAGCCTCCACCACCACCACCAAAGCTCTCTCTCCACCCGTCATATATGGGTCACGACAGCCTTGCACTACACAACCTTCCTTGACGCGCCGCCCTCCACCATGACGGAGGGAAAAATGCCGACAGAGAATATCGTCATAACCATCCATTATCTGACATAACCAAAACCACATCAACCTTATGCCACCTGCAAATGGTGAAGTTTGTTTGTTAAAGGGTCATAAATACCCAAGAAATAATACCACACACTATTTCCGTTCCCCCGCAACATACACCGTTAACACGCATCACCCAGACCGTCCAGTTGTCACAACGTCACAAAAATGACGTACCAAATTGCCACAATCTAGCCTAACAGAGGATCCACGAATAGAAAAACGGAGGTGTCAATTTAGCTAGCCACTACGATATACAGTATGTGTTATGTTGACGGTGGGGATTTATACGGCAAACTGCAACATGCTATTAGAGAGGACAGGTGACATCACCCCCACACGCTTGTCAATGGTGCTTCCCTGCTTCTTGGGTCTCATCCAACCTTTTCCACCCAAACTCTCGCCTGCATGGGGCCCCCCCTTCAATCACACACTCGCATCTGCTTCACATATAGCATTAGTCCCATAGTCCCGCTATCGGTAGCCATCGGCCTACATTGTGACAGTACACTTGACAACTCTACACGCGTTCACAAACACCACAACTTCATGTTTTTGTCTGCAAGCCCGATTGTGAGCCACATCACTAACGGTACAAGCGCACCCAACATGGTGTATGTGTCCAGCAGCTCTGCCCTTAATCCCAACCTGCCTCGCCCCCATGACAGTACGAGCATCAAGTGTGCTGCTACACACAGTCACCTGCGGCAGGAGGAGGGGCACCACACTCCTGCCCCCCTCCCCCCCCCCCCACACACGATCAATACTGCTACGCGCTCGTCACCTCCCATACGCCACCTCTCCCACCCGGAGAGCCAGAATGCACATGCAATATTGGAATTACTTCCTCTGCATCGACCGGGATGAGACGACGCTCCACGGAGGGGCTGAGTTGCCCCTCCTCCCTTACCCCCCGCCCCCTCCTCTCCCCGCGAGGTTGGGTGAGGCGCTGTAGGAAGAAACAATAGGGGGGGAGGGAGGCGGGGGAGGAGTGAGGAACTTTAACAATCAAGTGCGCAATAACTCTTCCAGTCCACAAGACGCACTAGCCTCCCCCTCGTTAATAATGTTGCTCGTCCTAGCAGGTACCAACACAGTCAACACACACACACAGTGGCAACATGTCAACCACATACCACCACATTTATGTACCCCACCAGAGCCGCTCCTCATTAAAGTGAACGGCTGTAGCCACGCCAACGGCGTCAAACTCAACCCCGTCCACCAATACACTGGGAAAACAGACTGACATAAAGGAGGGCGGGGAAAAGGAGACGTACAGAAGAGAAGGGCAGAGGGAGAGAGAGACGGACAAGCACAGGGATAGCCAGAGGGACAGGCAGAGGGGAGAAATAGAGGAAGAGACAGGACGGGGAGGAAGGGGGGCAGAGAGGGCCCACCCCAAAGCCCTGCACGAATAATCTTTAACCGGAAATATGGCAACATTGCACGACGCTTCAACTGGAGGGGATTCCCACACCCGTGACGTCATAAAAACAGCTGATAGACGCCACGTGAGGGAGGGGGGAGGGGGGCGGGGGGGGAATGGTGCGCGGAAGGGGGGGATAGGATGGGGGTGTGGAAACTGGGGAATGGTGAGCCGAGCGAGAAAATTGCCTTGTCCAGACACTGAAAACGTCACCAATTAGGCATCATGGATATTATATATATTTATATATACGAACTGCTTTATATGAACATAGACCTTCTGTCGTATAAGGGACTCTCCTTCAACACCTGTATTACAGGTGAACGTTAATATAACCCACCGCCCCTAAATGTAAGTGAATGGGGGCTATAATGCAATAGCTACTGTTAAATGTTTAAGGCAAGAACTTGCATGGTTGCTCTCCACACCCGTGCCAGTCATCAAGGCGGCCATCTTGGTGGAGCTGACGTAAGGTTTCGTCACCCGCCTGGCAGCTTGGGTGTCGGCAGCGTCTGCTTGTCGTACGGTTAGAAAGGATTACTTAACCAGGCCTTCAAACCTGTTATTTCTGCCCACCAAGCAATACTCGGAAGCCTTCCAGGAACTATTTCATCCCCAGTTTTCTTTAATCCTACTTTTCTCACAAGCTGGGGAATAATATTGACGCGCGAAATCCAGGGAACCCTTTTTTTTTTAAATTAACACCCATACACAACCACCAATAATTTCAAACAACAAAAGACAGTGTGGGATCGAACAGGTCAGCAGATGTGCAAGGCAGGAGGAGCTGTGCGTGACCAAACACGGGCAACAGGATGTGTAGGATCAAGATGTGACCAAACATCACCAGGGTGTTTGGTCACATCTTGTGACGCAGATCAAGAGACCTGGTGTCAGATTCACGAAGCAGTTACGCAAGCACTTACGAACGTGTACACCTTTCCTCAATATTTGACGGTTTTGGTTACATTCATTAAACTGTTTACAAGCATGAAAACTTCCCAATCAACTATTATTGTTATAAACAGCGTCCTGGGGCTTCGGAGCCCCATTGTTTAATAATTGAAAACAAAGCCGCCAAAGGTTGAAAAAAGATGTACAGGTTCCTAAGTGCTTGTGCAACTGATTCGTGAATCTGGTTCCTGGTCAAGAGACCTTGACCCCCGGAATCACCTCAAGGTAACCCCTTTTCAACCCCCCGCTGCTATCTCCTACCATCTCCATGGTGGCAGTCAGTTACCATGGTAATACTCATGGAGACGCCCCTCCCACCACCCGCCCACCACCATACGCCCCGGGACTTGCCGTCCACGTGGCTCCAGGCGTCACACACTCATCCTCTCGCCCCCAGAAACCATCACCCAAACCCACCAACCTTTACTCGGCCTTTAACCTCTAAAAGCCCCCCCCTTCTCTCCACCCCTCCCCACCTCCCGAAATGAACCCACAGGCATGGGAATTAGGTTCCTATTTAAAAAAAAAAAATTATACATATATACACACACACACACATTTAACCACAACTTTACAATATTTACTAAAAGTTAGGAAAGGGTTACAAGTATGGAGAACCCTTCAACGAAGTGGGTGGGAGAGGCGGGGAAAGGTGGCGAGAAGCAATACAAAAAAACACAGGGGTGGGAGGGGGGGGGGGAGGAAACTCGTGCTCCAAGGCAAGAAGCAACTGTCCCAGGTGGAGCTCATCACAGGGCTGGCAGGCGGAGCAACACACCACCACACGCGCCTGCCAAGGTTCCCTCGCCTTTCCTTTCTAGCTTTAATGGCCTCCAATGCAATGTAAAATGTGCATCTGAATAATACATACTCCGCCACATTAATGTCCCTATACTGCAGAAGGCCTATGCCCACGCGAGGCCGTCCCTATATTGCCGAAGGCCAATACCCACTCGTGGTCGTCCCTATACTGTACTGCCCAAGGCCTATACCCATGCGAGGCTGTCCCTATAATGCCAAAAGCCTATGCAAGGCTGCCCCTATACTGCCGAAGGCCTATGCCTACACGTGGCCATCCCTATACTGCAGAAGCCCTATGGCCCTATGCGAAGTTGTTCCTTTCTAAATCCAGCCAAAGCCACTTAGATTTGTCTTGCCTAATTTTAAAACAAACCAATGCCCCCAACAACGTTTGCTACCCAATATCTTATTTGCCTTATTATGAATACTTTTACACTGATTTCTTCATTCAAGAACCATATTTATGCTGATCCCCAGGGGAGTGATTTATATAGTTATATACCCACTTTAGAGTTGTCCACCATAATAGTGCTAAGGGGGGGAGTGGGGGGGGGGACATGTTGGGATTCAAGAAACAGTTCATGATTTCCAAAATCCACAATAGGATCCCACCGACCAAAGGTGACAGCAAACCACTCCTTGTGTAATGTAAATGAAGACAAAGTTCTCTACTATACAACCCGTCGCCAACAAGATTCCATTGCGGCAGGCGAGGCATGCGGAATATAAATGCTTCAAGGCTCTAAATATATATATGTATTTTATGAAAAGATAAATATCATGCCAAAGTGATATAGGAATAGTTAAATAAAAAGATAACCATTTAATATTTTTTCCATGTTAAATTGTTTAATTATGGTACTAAATGGCATTCATCAATAAGGTTGTTAATTAAAAAATTATAGGCACACAGATAAAATCCTTCTATGGTAAATCAAATATTAAGGCTTAAAAACGTGATTTTTTTTTAAATAAAACCTTAACCTACTTGTGTGTGTGTTCATTTTGCCTTATTTTAATACTGAACATGATTTAAAATTTCCAACCCAGATTGAATGTGTGATATATAAATGACAAAATCCTTATCAAACCTCACATAGACCAATATATTTATTGAAGTAGATTATAAACTGTACAATACAAAAATTATTGTTGCACAAATAAATAATAACCACTGATTATTTTGGCAACTTACAAAATTACTCAATGTTATCAAGTGAATTAATAAACGTGTTACAATGTGAATTAGGAAATATTTGTTGGGTCTGAGTAAAATTTTATAATATTTGTAATTTAATAGCATCTTTTATGTTACATTTTCATCTGTAATCTTGGTCATATAGAGTACAGTATTATGGAAATAAAAGCTGGACACTTCACATTAAGGAATTACTGCTATATTTTGGACAACTACATATAGGGGGCCTGACAGTAGAGTGGATAGCGCTCAGGATTCATAGTCCTAAGGTTCCAGGTTCAATCCCCAGCGCAGGCAGAAACAAATGGGCAGTTTCCTTCACCCTGATGCTTCTGTTCACCTAGCAGTAAATAGGTACCTGAAGGTAGACAGCTGCTACAGGCTGCTTCCTGGGGGTGTGTAACAAAAAGGAGACTTGGTCAAGGACCGGGCCGCGGGGAAGCTAAACCACGAAATCGCGATAACCTCAAGAAGATGCTGTATATTGTAAGTCGCCTTCCAAATTGTATCATATTCTTTATTTGCCAATACATCAGTCAATACTCAAATGGCAATCATTGTTATTCAATTGCAGCCTTAAAATAATGAATAGGCTACACCTTGCTATGCATTTTAGATAACTAAAATTTTCTCCCGTTTAAAAAATGTAAAAAATTACTGTACTGTTTGGATTTTTTCTATTTAATAATTGTCACAATGGGAACTTTCATATTTTGTACACATTAATAATGTATATACGGTAATTACAATAATTGGTATTCACTTTTCATAAAAAGATTGTTTAAAAGACGAATAACAGAAATTTGATCCATTATATGTGTACACTAATTAAATATGTCTAATATACGAGTTGCTTACAAATGATACTTGGCCTTTGGGAAAAAATTTTACCGTTACCAACCTTATGATAAAAAAAAGGTGCCTTTCAGGCTAATGTTTAACTGTATAAAACTATACAATATGTATAAACTGTATACAACTGTATAAAGCTGAATACAAAAATTTGCCCTTCAGGCAAATTTTTTAGCATTAGGTTGGAAAATAAAGTATTATATTATTACTTTTGGAAATTGGATAAACTGAACAAGTGTATATATCTATATATATACTGTAGCATTTTATTTACCAATCCTATTTTTGTCAATTTAACAAAAGAAATCCCACAGCAGCACCAAAATAATACCAAGGTCATCACAATTGCCACTACTACCGACACCCGACACCCAACACCTAACCCCCCCCCCTCTCCAAGGACAGGGGCAACAATCCTCATGAATAATAACATCAGCAAACCACCAGTCATGTATGTGTCAAGGTCACCACATGGATAGCTTGCTGACCAACCAACAAGTCTACTGCACTTTAGTACTATACTGAATACAGCTCAAAACCTCTAGTATAATTCTTTGATTTCCACTGTTTTCAGACCATCAGCTGATAAATTGTTACAATGCAGTAAAGTATTGCAGTTTGTGGCAATTGGTCAGTTCTTCTATGATACAGTTTTGTGATTGCTTTTACCAATCGAGCGAATTTTTTCCCTACACTAATAGGTGAACACAAACACTACAGTACTGTACTGCCCTCTACTATGGAAGACACAAGACTTAAAACCTCAATGAGATACTCTTTGAATGGTAATTCTGTGGCCCCATACAGGCCTCCTAAGAGCAGGCCTGACAAATATTTAAGTCCTTCCCCTAAAACTTAATCCATCTCCAGATCTTTCTCCCTTTCAGATTTAACAATTGCAACACTGTAGCTGATATATGGTAACTACTGTACAGTATTATCATTTTTTAGGTTTGGAACTCTAGTTTAAATTGCATTGCCCAATCTTTCGTCAATTTTACAACTTATTTAGTCGATTTCTACCAAATAATTCCTGTCCTACTTTAACCATATCAAATTTATTAAGAAAGCTGTATAATCCTATTTCTAACTCAAACTAAACTTCATTTATACTATCCCTCCTTTTCCATTGAATTTACTATGCATTAATTAACATGTGCTATCCTCAAGAATAAAAAGAAACTGCCAGGGCCTTCCATAATAGCTCATATAAGGCAGCTCCTATTTACCAGTATATCCACCCAAACTCATTCATGTACTTCTAACTTATGCTTTAAACATTAATGCAATTATATCGCCCAGTAATTTGTTCCATAAATCAACAATCCTGTTTTAAAGCAAGTATTTATTGGGGTCTTTCCTAAATCTAAATGCTTAAAATTTATACAGTACAGTATCTTGTTTTGGGGTCTATTTCATGCTGATATATTTAAAACCTTATTTATATCCAATTTCAGCAATTTATATACCTCTACTTCAGTCATGTTTTTTTTTCAATATCTTTGTAAGGGAGATTTTTAATACCAAGAATTAACCTTGTCATCCTACTCAGCACATACTCAAGGTTATTTCACCAAGTGAATTTATATTTAGTCTATAATATGGAGACCAAAACTGAACTGCAGTCTAAATGGGGCCTAACAAGGGCATAATGAAGTTGAAGAATTATATTAGAAGTCTTGGTTACCAATAAATCAAAGTATTATATCTAAAAAGAAATAGCTTGGTCCAGTAATGTTTATCACTGACCACCCCAAAATGAGGGCAGATAGGGTACAGAAGGGGGTGGGGGAACTAAGAGGCACCAAAAAACCATGAGTAGCACCAGGGGGAGAAGGTAGAAGTGGCATGGAATGGTGACGCCTCATTATACAGCTGACCACTAAGTTCCTTGCAACTGCAAGGAGACAAGATCAAGCTTAAGGCTAAATTATCTCTATTATAAAATAATTGTTTTCAAACAGGCCATTGTGTGATTTACCAATTTCCCAGCCGATAAAAACTAGAAAATAAAAGAAAGGTACATGAAGATATGCATGTTTGTGACCATTTGGATAAGTTGCATAAAAATGTCAAATTTGAGGATGCTTTGTTGCATATGCCAGATTGGGTCAAGTTCATTTTCAGTTTATGAAGAAGTTGGAGTAAAGGAGGAAAAATGAGTTGCAAAATGGTCATTCAACATCTGATGAAGCAAAGAATAACTTCAGATTATTGAACTTTTGTAACTCCTGCAAAGTAACATTAAACCAGAAGTTGGAAAACTGATACAGTCATCAAGCTCACCCATCACATGACCAGAGCTGATGAAAAAGGGGCTTAAGTCTGCAATATGCTCCATTAATTCACTTATTTGTATTATTTAAATGACCACTTTTGTGAATAATGTGCATCAGATTTTGAATAAACATGAAAATACGGTATATAATGCCACTATAAATTTGGTTTTATTAATATCGCCTTTAGTTCGTCGCATACATTGTTATTGTAAATGGTTTTTCATGGTGGGTAAAAGAGCTACCAACATTCATAGCATTGTTGCCAGTCTGTTAAGCTTGGGGTTCTGGATTCAATTTCAAGAAGAGCTATATTTATATGACTGGACTGGTTTTTGGAAATGCAAAATTTTTCATTCTATTTTCTGGTTTAAAAATACATCATGATGATACCATTGAAAAAGTAGGGAGCACTGGAAAAGTTATAGAATCAAGAAATACAAAAATGTTTTGGAATCACCGAGTTAGGGTGACAAGTGTTTACTAAACCACACTAGAAAGTGAAGGGACAACGACGTTTCAGTCGGTCCTGGACCATTCTCTAGAGTGACAATTTTTTAGATTGGGGTAATCATGGGGGTAAAGTTAAGGTTTTCCAATTAAAAAAAATACCTACAATAAAAGCACACTAATTTGGACCTCAGATATCTGGATCCTTAATTTGTGTGTGAATTTTCATGTACACAATTTCATGTGTGTACATGAAACTACAGTACACACAGAAGATTGTTTCCTAATTTTTTTTATTAAACATATTCTTGCCAAGATGTCTGGTAGTAGCAGCAATCAACATTTAGAGGCATTAAAATAAGGCAAGTTGCACTATCAATTTAGGACAGGCTTAAAATCTTTGAACTTTTGCAAAAATAGTTGTTCCACTCTGAGCGTTGCCGGGATTTTGAGGAATCAGGACACAAAAGGAGCAACACAGTACATGACTACTACCAAGAGTGAGGGAGCAAGCACTTCTAGAGATTTTAACAGGAAAACCTTCAAGTGTGCTTATGCACCATTAGATCAGGCTGTGTATAAATGGTTTGCACAGCACCACAGTGGTTACAGAAATCTGCAGTGAAGAAATAGAAGAAGTGAAGAAAGTAACAGGCAGGTTAACAATTTCAGGTCAAGTGATGGTTGGATTGCCAGATTTGAATAGAGGCACATCACAAAAAAGAATTGTGAATCGTTGGGTGCAAATGAGAGCAGCATGGAGAAAAAAAAATTTACACCAACATGGCAACAATTAGTACAAGTTTCAAGTTCACAATAGGAACAATGCATTTTGTACAAAACTACTTTTAACCAAATACTGTACACAGTTTCCGTGAGTTTCACATGAAGCACGGATCAAGTACAGTATTACAAACATCAAAATACTGAACCTCCATTTACACTTAATTTAACTATTAAACAAATTTACATTGGTGTTACTATTTTTTTTTTTTTTTTTGATGCAGTCCAGTAGCAAGTTGGTAATCTGCACTCCACTAGACCTAACCTAATCTAAATAACATGAGCCCCCAAAAAACAATAACCCATCGAGTTATTATACTGCTTACTTGGCGTACCTATACCTTGTGGTAGAGGTACTGGAACACACGCCATGAAATATAGCATGAAACACCTGTGCAAAGTTTCAGCTTCGATTCATGTAACTTATTACTGGGAATTTAACTTTAGACAATTCCAATATGCAAGCATCACATTGTGTCAAGATGAGAAAATTCATTAATTCCATGCATCCAGCCCCTCAAGTAAGTTTATCCATGCCTGCATTTTTTATAGGATACAATGCATGGCACAAATCGTGATGACAAATGACAAAGGATGACATACATATGACAGAGTGCTGGGAAAACGGGACACCACGAGCGTAGCTCTCATCCCTATAAACACACTTGGGTAATTACACACCGACAGCAAAATTATTCCCAACAGGTTCTGTGCAACAAAAATTCTGGTTTACCTCACATCCACCAAGTAGTTAGTGGCATATTTGAGGGTAAAAGACCTCTTGCAAATAATTGTTAATAGAAATATCGCTAAAAGCAAACATTTTGCCAATTTTCGACATTTCTTAACATTCCCACGTTACATTGCATTGTCTTTAATAATGCAGTGTCCCAAGGGCCTGTAGAAGTTAGGTAGATATTCTAAAGTCTCCCACAGAAATTGAGTAGTCACTTGATGTGTATTGTGTCTCATCTCATGAACATTACGCCACTTTTAGCCTTTTTTTGTAGGATTACAAAAAAAATTGGGTGCAAAAAACATTAATGCTTAGTCATTGCTATGCTTAAAACGCCAATCCTAACTCTACAAAATAACAAATGTGTTTTTTATATAAATTGTGCGCGGTGTGTAAGGTTAGAAATATTCTGGTTAGGTCTGGATATCACTTCGGATACACCTTTTTTTGTCCAAGCCAACTGGGGTTCAGGTGCATCAATTGGCAGTAATTGCTATGTGGCCCGAACCCATCTGGTGCACCAAAGCCCAGCCCCAAGGATACACAGCTTACCAGAACCAAGTAGCAAGCCAGGCAGCAGCTGCGGGAAACACTACCACCACAGCAAACCACTCGAAGCAGGCAATCACACAAAACAGCTGATTCCGTGCAGCAAAATGGCGTCTCCCATGAGGTTAGCAATGTCCTTCTCAAATATCTTCACGTCCCTGCTCGCTTGGAGCCTTTTCTCTAGCCTGTGCACACCCCTCAGAGGTCTTTTCATTTACTATAGCATTCTAAATTCACCACTTACCAGATTTTAGAAGAAACTATAAGAAATCCGGAGGCGAGCGAGCCTTGGCCACCAGGAACTGATAACAAAACAGAACTGCAGGTCACGTGATCACCAGCTTGACTCTGGTTGGCCAGCTGAGTCATTTAAACCTTGACGAAATATTGCCGTTTTCTCTCATACAATTCTTTGGCAGTCAAAAGCATTTATTAGTTTTCTTCAGAGGATAACTTGAATGTGAAAATATGTAAATTTTGCATCCCCTTGGACCATGGTGAGGCCCTTATTAATAACAAAGGTGCTTTTTCACTGGCACTTTCACTACGCAAGTACCTAGTGGGCTTGTTACACGGGAGTAACTCGACAGGTGCCATGTCGAGTCCTTCACAATAAAGCTTGCAGCGAGTAAACAATTTACTCGCTCCAATCTCTCATTTGCTTAATGGCAAAACTTATTAGCACTAATTGAGAAGATATAATTTTTTCCCTAATTGCAGGTAACATTCTTTCCATCCTTCCAACCTATTGGAGGACGGTGAGGTGTAGTCCAATCATATAAGCAATCGAAAAGCGATTAATCATCTTACGGGCTATTCATGCCCGTGTCACCTCTTGGGTGGCTTAATCTTTATCAATCATCGATTAAATGGGGCTAACCATAGCCCGCGCTTCTTGCCCCGCTATGCCGGGGCCAGATAAGTTACGGGCTCACCATAGCCCGTGCTACTTGGAACTTGTTCCGAGTAGCTGAATCTATAACAACAACAACAACAACGATTAATCATCAGTATAATTTCCACAGTGATTCAGTTAACTACCACGGGAGACATCTCCCGTCACGCAGGGTGCAGTCGCACCTCCACAGATCTCCAGTATCATCTATTGATACTGGTGATGGCTCAAAAGGGCCACCACTCATGGGCTATTCATGCCCGTGCCACCTTCTGGGTGGCTTAATCTTCATCAATCAGTTAACTACACAGACACTTGGTAGTTACCACACACTTTCAACCTCAAGAATGAAGCACTCGGCGTGTATAGTTCCAACCAGCCCCAAGACGCTTCAGCTTCGGCATAGAACAGACCACGTTCATTGAGTTTAGACACTTACCATCTCATCGAGTTTAGTAATAACTGGTAATGGCTCAAAAGGGCCACCACTTACGGGCTATTCATGCCCGTGCCACCTTTTGGGTGGCTTAATCTTTATCAATCAATCAATCATCGAGTTTAGACACTCACCATTCCCCATCGAGCCGGCACGCTTACCTAAATCGAGCTCCGCGACTCCGGCCTCACTCAGCTCTCTGCTCCAAGCTCCGTCTCAACGTCTACGACACTGCTGTATCCAAGACTTCTAAATAAATATGAAAACCCACTAAACACTGTGTATCTAATCTACCCAACAACGTAACATAATCGTACGTTACAAGCTCGAGGAAGTTTCTGAACGAAAATGGATTGTGTCAACCCAAGCGACATGGAAGGACTTTGACATTGCCAGATATGAAGTATGGAGGGATGTCCTGAAGCTGAAAATGATTAGAGATGTGGGACTAGACAGCATATGAACATGGATGCTATTAAGAGGAGTGAATCTTGTTGAATCTACTGGGAACTTTTTGTTTTTATTGCTGAATCTTAAACAACAACTTGTAGTGGCCACTTCATTGTTATGATATAATTCGTTTTGTCTTTATGTACTTTAGGCATGTATCGAGGTCTTCCCCAAGGTCAAATTGCTTTTTTCTCTTTTATTAAGAAAAAAACAAATACTACAGTACATACATAAAATCATCCACAAATTGAAATTGAAATATCTGCAGAAACCTGCCATAGATATCGATATCCCAGCCTAATTCTGGTAATTACAATGTCACATTGTCTAGTCACTAGTGAATGTTTTGTGCTGTCAACATATATACTTCTCGGCTCCAAATATATCATAACTGTTTATACTCGTGCTTTCTGCCCTTTTGAGTGTCAGAAGAGCAGTCACAAACAGAATCTACCTTTGACTCGTCTCTCGGTACATCTTGAAATTTTGACTGTGTATTCTCACATAGAAACTCCTGTGTACTGAAGTTTTAGCCTTACCTGGAATCTCTGGTTTCTTAGCAGTCTGCTGATATTCAAAGGCCTCATACTGTATAATTACCATTTTATTAGCCAAGCTATTATTATAATTAACGTTCTTACTTTGCACATAATATTTTTTGCTTTTCACATCTGGTTATCAATCTTGCTATTTAATCACCTTAAGTTTCAATGGCAATCCTTAGGCCATTTCTGGCATTAGTTTTGATGCTTTGAGCCGTTGACCTGAGATTCTTATGACTGATCAGTTACAGCACGCTATGTTAGTGGCTAACATACCGTGTTAGTGGCTAACATACCGTGTTAGTGGCTAACATACCGTGTTAGTGGCTAACATACCGTGTTAGTGGCTAACATACCGTGTTAGTGGCTAACATACCGTGTTAGTGGCTAACATACCGTGTTAGTGGCTAACATACCGTGTTAGTGGCTAACATACCGTGTTAGTGGCTAACATACCGTGTTAGTGGCTAACATACCGTGTTAGTGGCTAACATACCGTGTTAGTGGCTAACATACCGTGTTAGTGGCTAACATACCGTGTTAGTGGCTAACATACCGTGTTAGTGGCTAACATACCGTGTTAGTGGCTAACATACCGTGTTAGTGGCTAACATACCGTGTTAGTGGCTAACATACCGTGTTAGTGGCTAACATACCGTGTTAGTGGCTAACATACCGTGTTAGTGGCTAACATACCGTGTTAGTGGCTAACATACCGTGTTAGTGGCTAACATACCGTGTTAGTGGCTAACATACCGTGTTAGTGGCTAACATACCGTGTTAGTGGCTAACATACCGTGTTAGTGGCTAACATACCGTGTTAGTGGCTAACATACCGTGTTAGTGGCTAACATACCGTGTTAGTGGCTAACATACCGTGTTAGTGGCTAACATACCGTGTTAGTGGCTAACATACCGTGTTAGTGGCTAACATACCGTGTTAGTGGCTAACATACCGTGTTAGTGGCTTTGCAAGAATATAAAAATACAAATCTTGTGTAATCTCACAAACCCATTGTACCTTATAAATAAAATTATTATTTTATTTATAATAATAATAATACCAATTATTATTATAATCTTACATTCAATAATTTATTGAATGTATGAACAAGAGTTCTTACAATCTTGTAAAGTCACTAGCAAGCATAGCGTTTCCGGCAGGTCCTGAACCCTTAATCTAACAGATAATTTTAAGTAGGTAATTTGTAGCAAAAAACTGAAGAATATTAATAGGTACATTGTAGTAAAAAGTGATGATTATAACAGGTACCTTGTAGTATAATTTGAGGATTAATAATGGGTACATATAGGCCAAGGAACTTTCCCTCATTTTTATTGCTGATGTTAACATTGTCTATCTGAAGTTGAATTTGATTTGAAGATTAGCTTCCAAATAAAATGTAGCAGGTCTTTTCTATGTTTATTGTGAGTTTGTTGGTTGACATTAATGAGTGGACTTTTTTATTTCGTTATTTACAACATTATTTAGTGTGTGTGAGTTGGGGTCTGAGTAGATGAAGGTAGTATTGTCAGCAAAAAATATAGGTTTAAGAATGTTAGAGACATTAGACAGAGCATTGATGTATATAAGAAATAGGAGAGGTTCTATAATGCTGCCCTGTGGCACCCCTTGCGGTTAATGGTAGAGTAGGGGAGGTTATGCCATTAATGGCTATATATTGGAGTCTGTCACTAAGATAGGATATAATATAGTTCAGGGTAAGTCTTCTAATTCCTTAATGGTGAAATTTTTATTATTATTATTATTATTATTATTATTATTATTATTATTATTATTATTATTATTATTATTATTATTATATCGATGTGCTCCCCCTCCCCCAAGGTCGAATTACTGACCCCGCCCAGGATGCAACTCCACTACAAGCTGATTAACTCTGAGTACCTACTCACTGCTAGGTGAACAGAGACATTAGGTTAACAGTGGCACCTTGCCCGAAACGCTGTGTATTAGTGGCGAAACTTCAACAAGATCTTGTAGATCTGAGGCAAAGTGAAATTGACACCAGTAATTCCATCTATCATCATACTATCATGCAAGAGGAGCCACACATCTATGGATCATCCAATAAAATCAGCAGACTTCTAGATGTTACTACTGCTCGGCTTAGACTCGGTTACAAGTATATCTGGGAATTCTCATTATCTGCTGATGTAGACCTGACCAAATGTAAACTGTGTCAACAAAATTATTCGCACACCCTCCGTCACTATGTGATGGAGTGCGAAAAGATACGTGAATTTAGAGACAATTCTATAACAAATGTTCCAGCGATGTGTAAATATTTCATTCAAAATGATCTGCTACCAGAAATTTTAGCCAAATATCCCCAGTTTGCTAACTGTAGGTAGTAACTGAGTGATTGTAACCTATCCACCGCTGCCCACTGGATGGGGGGCGGTGTGCAGGACAAACATATAAATTGTGACACTAGCTCTCCACATATGTCTGTTGCTTAGTTTAGAACCTGTACTTGAGGTCGATCTCGAACCCATTGTTGATGTGACGACTTATATTGAATTTTGTAACTAGCTCATCAAGATTGTAACTTGCTTAGCTAAATGAATTGTGGGGTTCAGTCCCTGAGCCCATTATGTGCCTCTGTAACCCTTTCCACTACCGCCCACAAGATGGGTATGGGGTGCATAATAAATGAACTAAACTAAACTATTAGTGGCTTTAGGTATTGTATGTACTAGCTCTATCTATAATTCCACCATTATGTTTGTAACTCATCTTCTATGTATGTACTTTTACCCGAATAAACATTTGAATTTGAGTTTTGAGGTAATAGGAAATGTGCCCAGCCAATTCTGTCCCGCTAAGAATTCGAACCCAGAATTCTTGATTATGCGTCCAGAACGAACGCGACTGTACTACCGGGATACAAAAAATACTATCCCTACTAACTACTGTAATTTAGTCCCCCTGTAATTTTACAAATGAAATTATAATTGTGCAAATTACATTTTACAAATGAAATTATTATGAAATTAATATATTAAGAGAACATGGCCCCTGACTGATATACTGTAGTTTTGCCTGTTGTTTGGTGCTGCTCTTTTGACGTTTTCTTCGATAAAGAACCGATTCGTTTTCTTCATTAAGATAATGTTATCGGCCCAATTTTTCCTTACTAGCTGCAATTGCAAAATATTCGAGAGAATAATCCTAAACCAATGATGGGGAGATGGTTTAGAATAACCAATGATAACCAAATAAACCAATGATGCACATTCCTTCCATGCTTCATGCATGGAAGGAGTGTGCATCATCATCTTTCTTACCCTGCACACTGAAAAGTCATATACCACCTTCCTAGATCTCAAGTCTGCTTTTGATATTGCAAACCTACATGTTATCTTGAGTGAGCTTGCGAAAATGAATATTGGTGGTCGGCTTCTTTGTTGGATCAAGGTTTACTTATCCAACAGGAAGTCATCTGTATTTTTCCACTCACATCCTGTGAGTGAACACACCGCCATAGTGACAGTATTGGGCAGCGTCACTCATCCTGTGAGTGGACACACCGCCATAGTGACAGTATTGGGCAGCGCCACTCATCCTGTGAGTGGACACACCGCCATAGCAGCATGTACAACCCCCCCCCCCAATAGGAAGAAAACTCCCTGGGTTGTTTATCCTGTCACTTATACCCAGACACAGCTGGGACTTGCTTAACTGTCTCAAGTAAACAACTTATCAAACAAGAAGATTAACATTTGTCAACCTTTAAAAACTTACGTTAAAATGGTGTAAAATGGGGAAATCTTTTGAGAACAGCATTTGTATTTGACAGGTGGTATTTTCCTAACTCAAACAATGTAGGGTTTACTATTCTACACACACACATTTCTAATGTCTCTAGATATTCACATTCTCTCAGGTAGTGGTCAAGGCAGTGTCTGTCACTCTCACCACAAATTCTGCAACTCCACTGCTCAGCTGTGATCGTGTTACTGAAATGTCAAACTGTTATAAAAATACTTAGGCTAGCTCATCCTAACCTTTGCACAAAAACCCTACAAAATTTCTTTATTGATGGTCAACATTGTTCCAAATGGATAACTAAAACTGGAAATGAACTTAGAATGTATCTGATTTAAAATTTGTATCAAGAGACAACAACGGCACTTTCCTGCATCGAGGGAGATTACATCCTGTCGAATTTTAATCCCTCCCTTTCCACCCAAGAAGCAAATTAGAGCTCAACCCAAGCTTCGTCTTGAGCCAAAGCTCAACGCCCTAAGGCATACTGATACTCTGTCCACAGAGCATTCTCTCTCTCAAATCATATACACTGATGGTTCCCTATACCGTTCCACGGGTGCAGGTGGAAGTGCAGTTGGACGATGGCTTATATTTTGAGTGGAAAAACCTTATAAACAACTGGGCCTCTACCCTTCAGACCAAACTATTTGCCTTGCTTCTCGCACTGAAATGTGTACAAGGCTCCAAACTTGATATATTTATTGTAAGTGACTTTTATCATCATTAAATAGTCTCAACTCTTTAAGATATAACTGTAACATGCTCGTGTTTGAAGCTAAACACAAATACAACAACATTATTAATGATAGTAACAGAGTCCATTTCATGTGGACATCTCAAACTAAACGCTGTCGAGAGCAGGTCGCCCCTGACCTCCCATAGGTTACAACCAACAACAGTTGCCTAACTCCTGGGTACGTATTTTACTGCAAGGTGAACATAGCCATCAGGTGAAAGGATACGAGTGTAACCCGGGCAATCCCCGTGGTAAGAACACTCGTCCGGCGCTTCGCGGGAGCTTTGGCTTGTGTTTGTATCCTGGCCGGGGAGGATTGACTGGGCACCAATCTTTCATTACCTGTTCACGCAGCAGTGAATGGGTGCCTGGTTGTTAAACCATTTGGCGGATCGTATTCAGGAGAAAATTAGGATTAAAGACCTGCCCGAAATGCTATGCGTGCTGGTGGCTTTATAAGAATGTAAGAACTCTTGTATATATAAATAAATGGACAACAGGTAGTGATTCAGTTGTATAAATCTCTGGTGCGCCCTCACTTGGGTTACTGTATCCAAGCATGGAGACCTCTTCTTCAGAAGGACATAACTGTTCTGGCGAAAGTGCAACACCGGGCAACACAAATTATTCCAGAGTTAAGTCAACGCGCGTATCAGGAACGGTTGAGGGCCACAGGGCTAACAACACTGCAAACCAGGCATGGCAGGGCGGATCTCATGGAAACTTTCAAAATACTACTGAATAATTTAGAGGGTGTTGATCTAGACAATTTCTTCAAAAAGTCAGATAATAATAATAATAATAATAATAATAATAATAATAATAATAATAATTCCTAGTGTCGAGGGACAGGAGGCCAGAGTGTATTCATACACGTTAGGCTTATATCAAGGGACAAATTAATGACCCCGTCCAGGAGGCAACCGCACAACAAGCTGACTAACTCCCGAGTACCTACTTACTGCTAGGTGAACAGGCGCATTAGGTGATAGGAAATGCTCCCAACCATTTGTCTCGCCCGGGATTTGAGCCAAGAATTCTCGATTGTGAGTCGAAAAATAACCCCATTGAACTACCGGGACCTTTCAAGTACCAACAAGGAGCAATGGTTTCAAGCTCAACAAGCCACAATGCAGGACTGAGAACAGGAGATGCTTTTTCACCCGCGGGATATAAACCCATGGAACCGCCGGAGCCGTAAATGCCAAAACTGTTAAATTTTAAAATCAGCTGGAAAAAATCACCAGGGTAAATGGAGAGGGGGGGGGGAGGACCTTTGACTTTGTGTAATGGCCTTTGACAAGCCGCCAGCTTCCTGTCCTTGTCAAGGCAACAAACGTTAATGTCCCTCATGTGAATTCAGATAAATTCAATCCTATAATATGCAGCTCCAGCGTGGAGTCCGTAACTAGGCAAGCATAAACCTAAATTGGAGAAGGTTCAAAGGTATGCCACCAGAGTAGTCCCGGAACTGAAGGGTATAAACAAATACTGAAGTATTTGTTTATACCCAACTGAAGTTGGGTATGTACTGAAGGGTATAATCTACGAGGAGAGACTACCGGAACTAAAACCTCACGTCGCTGGAAAACAAGATTTAGGGGGGAGACATGATCACATAATGGGGACCTGACGGCTAAGTGGACAACGCTCAGCATTTGTAGTCCTAGGGTCTGGGGATCGATCCCCGGCGAAGGCGGGGATAGATCGATATACAAATGGGCAGAGTTTCTTTCACCCTGATGCTGCTGTTCATCTAGCAGTAAATAGGTATCTGGGAATTAGACAGTTGCTATGGCCTGCTTCCTGTGTGTGTGTGTGTGTACTCACCTAATTGTGCTTGCGGGGGTTGAGCTTTGGCTCTTTGGTCCCGCCTCTCAACTGTCAATCAACTGGTGTACAGATTCCTGAGACTACTGGGCTCTGTCATATCTACATTTGAAACTGTGTATGGAGTCAGCCTCCACCACATCACTGCCTAATGCATTCCATCCGTTAACTACTCTGACACTGAAAAAGTTCCTTCTAAAGGAACTGTGTGTGTGTAGAAACAAAATATGTTGATTGACAGTTGAGAGGCGGGTCCAAAGCGGGCTGAACCCCCTCAAGCACACTAGGTGAGTACATTTTTTTTATCAGTTAATTGACAGTTGAGAGGCGGGACCAAAGAGCCGAAACTCAACCCCGGCAAGTACAACTAGGTGAGTACATAAAGATTGTGAACCCGATACACCTTCAGTTTCGCGTTCTACGTATTGAGAGTGACATGAAACGTATTTTACGTATTGCCACGAAAGGGCGTCCATCGTATATAACTGTACTTTATAGTTATCAAATTTTAAGATACCTTGTATTACTAAATGTATATTGCAATGTGAATATAAAAATAATTACTAATTGTGTATTATAGTGACATTTGAAATTAATAATGATATTAAAATAGAACCTGCCCCCACCACCACCCCCAACAGATGGGCTGACACAAAACGTTTTGTGCATAGTTCATGTTGCCAATACAAATATTAGCCACCATAATATTTAATACATCTCACAATATATATGTATAACACAAGTCATTCATCAGTATTGTATAAATGAGGTGGACATTATAAAGCACAATAATAGTGAGGGTGTAGAGGGGAGAAGAGAAGATAAAAGTGTAAGAGAGTGTGGCAAGTGACGGCAGGCGGCGACGGAGCACAACCAGTCTTGGTCCTCTCCTGCCACGGTCCACACCTGCAGGCCAGGCTACACCTACACACCTACACCAACACTGGGATATTTGTTGTGGCAGGGTGTCCTGTGTACTGCAGTGTGTACAGTAAGCTATTCTTGAAAGGTGTGAAGCCCGGAAGACACAAACGGGAGTGTGTGAAGGCAGACTGGTGGAACAAGATGGCTGGCCCGAACTAGAGAGCTATTATGTATACTCTACGGTGCTCTACTGGAGTATACCGAGCACAGTAACCACCGTTGTCAGTGTTTAGTGGTAGCCAGGCTGTGGTCTCGCGCCTCCACACCTCACTCTCAATACTGTCTTGCTCAATACACAGGAAATGTGCGCAGTTAAAGTGCTACAAATAATATAATAATTCATTATTATGAACACAGTCCACCGGGACTGTAAGTAGTCCCCGTAGCGAAGTGGTAAGACATTCGCCTAGTGTTTCACAAGCGCCTTGGCCTTGGGTTCGTATCCTGGCCGGGGAAGATTGACTGTAGCCTCCCTTTACCCAACAGTAAAATGGGTACCTGGTTGTTAAACCATTTAGCGGGTCGTATTCCGGGGAACATCATGATTAAGGACTTGCCCGAAACGCTTTGCGCACTAGTGGTTGTATAAGAATATAAGAACTCTTCTATAAATATAAATATAACAACAAATTGTTGGGGTGGCGACAGGCAGCCATTATATATACATTTAACTTATTGAACATATTTTCAATATTTTGTGGAGTGTGAACAGTAACTAGGGGGTGACCTTGCAGGGTGACCGCTGGCCTGGCAGGAAGGTGCCACAACAAAGATCATTTTTAATTAATGCGGCGGAGTGCGCACTGCTGTACACGTCCCAAACGTGGGGCGTGTGTGACGTCACAGCATCCGGGGAGGATATACTGTAATCAGACAATATCTGAAACGTTTGGTGCAGGGCGGGGAGCAGCGTCCGTGGCCGTGGGCCCCACACCTCAGCGTAGATTCACAAAGCAGTTACGCAAGCACTTACGAACGTGTACATATTTTCTGTCTTTGACGGCTTTGGTTACATCTATTAAACAGTTTACAAGCATGGAAACTTTCCAATCAACTGTTGTTATTGTTATAAACACCATCCTGGGAGCTCATTAACTTTAATAATTGTAAACAAAGCCGCCAAAGATTGAGAAAAAATGTACAGGTTCGTAAGTGCGTAACTGCTTCGTGAATCTGGCCCCTGACGCTCTCGTTGGTAGCAGGTGTGGTGGGTGATTGAGGGGAGATGACGATCCAGAGAATGTTGATTTTATTTATAAGAAGGTACATTGGGTGGGTTTATGAGAGTACATAGCATTGATGTTCTTACATTCTTGTAAAGCCACTAACGGGGGATTGCGTTTCGGGCAGGTCCTTAATCTAACAGATAAATTTAAGTAGGTAATTTATAGCAAAATTGAGAAAGAAATAACAGGAATATTGTAAAAAAAACTTTTAGAAGATTGGTACGTACATTAGAGTAAAATTGGAGGATTATCAACAGGTACTTTCTAGCATAATTTGAGGATTATTTTTAGCTATAGTGTAGTGAAATTTGCATTCAACATAACCATGATATAAGATGATGGGAGTTATTACAATGGTGAAATTATGTGGCTTAGGCATATATTTTGGAGTAACACAAGATAGTGTGATTGTGAAGCACTAGGAAGAAAACTATGAGGATGAAATTAGGTACTAGTACTTTTAGGTGTTACTTTTGAATGGGTAAGTTGGACAGCTTAAAATTTTAATCCGTTAGGGAGCAAGTTCCATAGACTAGGTTCCTTTATTTGCATAGTGTTTACACAGATTTAGTTTGACTCTGGGGATATCATAGATATTTATTTAAAGTATGGTGATTATGGGTTCTATTACATCTCGAGGAAGAGTTTCAGATCAGGATTTGCATATAGGAACAAGGTTTTGTGCATGTAAATGGCACAAGAGAATGTGTGAAGTGAGTTTATGCTTAGCATGTTGAGGGATTTAAACAGGGGGGCTGTATGTTGTCTTAAAGCAGAGTTTGTTATTGTCCTGATAGATTTTTCCTGGGTGATGATAGGCTTGAGGTAGTTTGCAGTGGTTATACCCCATGCACAGATACTGTATGTAAGATAGGGATAGATTAGTGCATAGTATAATAAGAGAGCAGAGTAGAGTTTGGTACTGACAGGATTTTAGACTTTTCTGGTTATACAGTATGTTGTATTTATTTATTTATTTATTTATTTATGCATATACAAGAATGTACATAAGGAATGTGCGGATACAAATATGGTAATTACAGTCTTGTAAAGCCACTAGCATGCGCAGCGTTTCGGGCAGGTCCTTAATCTAAGAAAATTTTAAGGAGGTAAATACTTGCAAAATTTATAGACAAAAAATGATAACAGATTACATGAAATGAAAAAAAAAAAAAAAAAAAGATGAGAGAAAATTGTAGGTACAGTATATTAAAGCACATAGGTAGCTAAGATTGATTGCAATGACAGCTTAAAATGGTAGTTGACAACAAATTGGTAGGCACAATACAGCAGAAACAATATAAGATTGATTGCAATGACAGCTTGAATGGTAGATGACAAAAATTGGTAGTCACAATACAGCATATGGCTAGCACATAAAAGAAGACAGCAATGAACACAATGATAATGTTGTTTGATATTACATAAAAATTAGGAGATTGGGTAACACTAGGTACAGAGCAAATTTAAAGCTCAGTGTAGGAAACTTAAGAAGATGAAGTTAGGTACTTTTTGGTTTTGCTTTTAAATAAGGCAAAAGTTTCACAGTTTTTCAATTCACTAGGGAGTGAGTTCCATAGACTAGGTCCCTTAATTTGCATAGAGTGTTTACACAGATTAAGTTTGACCCTGGGGATATCAAAGAGATATTTATTTCTGGTGTGGTGATAATGGGTCCTATTACATCTGTCCAGGGAGAGTTTCAGAGCATGGTTTGCATTTAAGAACAGGGTTTTGTAAATGTAGTTGACACAAGAGAATGTGTGGAGGGAGTTAATATTTAGCAAGTTTAGGGATTTAAACAAGGGAGCTGAGTGTTGTCTGAAAGCAGAGTTAGTTATAATGGTGCTGAAGTTGAGGGTGAGGTTGAGGAAGTATGTGGGTGCTGAAGTTGAGTCTCTTGTCTATGTATAGGCCAGGGAACTTTCCATCATTTTCATTGCTGATGTTAACATTGTCTATCTGAAGCTGAATTCCATTTGTTGATTTGCTTCCAAATATAGGTCTTTTCTATGTTTAGTGTGAGTTTGTTGACATCCATGAGTGGACTTTTTTAAATTGGCTATTTACAATATTATTTAGTGTATGTGGGTTGGGGTCTGAGTAGATGAAGGTAGTATCATCAGCAAATAGTATAGGTTTAAGAATATTAGAGATATTATGCAAATCATTGATGTATATAAGAAATAGGAGAAGTCCTTGGATAGGTAGTGCCCTGTGGCACTTCTACAGTTAATGGTAGAGTAGGGAAAGTTACAGTATATCATTGCTGGCTACATATTGGTGTCTATCATTAAGATAGGACTGAATATAGTTCAGGGCAAGGCTTAAGATTCCATAATGGTGAAGTTTAAGTAAGAGGTAGTTATGGTTAACAGTATCAAATTCCTTTCTTAGGTCAATGAAGAGTCCAGTTAGGAACTCAATTTTGTAAAGTGCTGTGTAAATTATATCAAGCAGACTAACAATTGCGCCATTGGTATTCTTTTGGGAGCGGAGGCCAAATTGACGGGGACTTAGTACAGTGTGTTGAATTTTACGAGGAAGGGGTAGAGCTGTTTATAGTTAATTATTTAAATACTTTTGATAATATAGGTAGATTTGATATTGGTCTGTAATTGTTATGTCTGCCGTATCACCTCCTTAATGAACTGGCACTACTCTTGCTGTTTTAAGGATATCAGGGAAAGTATGACAAGAAATTTATTGAATACAGAGGTATGGGTGGTGCAAGGGCATGGGAGGCACTCTCGTATACCATAGATGATATTTCACTAATGTTCCCAGCTTTGGTTTTTAGTGAGTGAATGATAGATATGTTTGTCGGGCTGACTGGTAAAAGAAGTGTTTGGATAGCTGTCTGTAAGATATGTAGTAACATGTGTTGTAGAGGCTTACTGTCTATTGCTGCTTCACTGTGTAGCCTGAAGGTAGATTTCATGGTATCTGGCGGTGTTATGTCCATGTTTGCCATGAGGAAGGTGGATAGTAGTCAATTGTTCTGTCAGTGATTATATGAGTGGTGGGGTGGGCTTGGTGATTGTGGGGATTAGCATTCAGGAGTTCATGCTGATTAGGAAATAATTGACATGAGGGCTATTTTGTTGACAAAGTCAATATTGAAGTCACCTAGAATAAGATTTTTGTTGAGCTTGTTTATGATAAGATTCTTTAGGTTTTCTGGGAATGCAGTTAATATTAGTATTGGGGAGCCAAAGGAATCCTCGTGAGTGTAGTAGTACCCCAGATTGCACTCCTGTTGACCATGTTGTGGCATAGTTGTCTGGAGTGTGCCTGGGAACACCAAGTGCATAGGTTCGATCCCTCATCATGGCTCCTTTTCCTCATTGATGCATCACGTTAGTGTGGTTACTCTGTATTGCTAGCAATAGTAATACCAGTTTGTTGAGAATGGATGACCCAGTGATAAGTGGCCTTCCTCCATAGTACAGTAATATAAATGCTAGATGAAATAGTGTAGATTCTAACACTGCCTACAAGTTATCAGTATCATCACAAGTACAGTACCACCACTTAAAAAAAAAAATTATATATATATATTCTGCCATGTCCAGATATAATGGTCTGAGGTTGCCCCTCTATATCTGCTATCATAACATGTATTTTATTTGATGTACTGAAGACCTTATAATTATCACCCTGACTGCCCACAACAGTTGTTCAACTGCTGACTACCTATTTTACTGCGAGGCAAACGTAGACGTAAATTATAAGGAAATTTAATCCGGGTCTCTCAATTGAGCCATGGACAAAGGGTCCTGTAGTACACTGGTGTACTAGATTATGTAAAAAGATTTGTTTTTCATATTAAATATATTTCATAGTAAAGAATCTATGCAAATGTAAAAAATATACCAATGTGTGTGTGTGTGTGTATCATTTTTAATAAACATTTTGTCTTTCAGGTAGTGTAAAATGTCACTATCTTGTTGATAGATAGCCTGCAGCAGAACACACTTTATGGATTAGTAGTGCAGTCACATAGTCTGACATAACTTTAGAGACAGTGAAAAAGTGAACAAGCAATACTGTAGTAGTTGGCAAGACCACCCCATCCAACAATTTTACTGGAGACGGACCTGAATAAGCAATAATAGTTGACGAGACCACCTGCCTCCCCCCCCCAAAAGACACACGCCGTCTAAATTCACAGTAACTATATGTACAAATGTATAATTAAGTGTAAAGTTCCACTTTTGTCAGTTGTCAGTATCCAAATGAAAACAAATTGAAAAAATTATTCCTTCTTATTCTTGCACGTGTGTGTGCAAGTGCTTTGAAAAGGCTGAAAATTAGCAAACTTCTTTCCTGACAAGTGCACATGTCAAGTAGACAATAACTGATCATAAGATAAGAGCACTAGTTGGTATATAGTGTTCTCATAAGCAGCATATTCCATTTAATTGGATTATTTAGTTTTCCCAAGTTAATCTTCTAAAATGGTTGCTCCACATGACACAGGTGACTTGGTAAGATCCTTAGTACGTGTCCCAGGCAGTGGGTATAACAGAACTGCTGGTTCGGTTTGTTTCGACTTGGGCAGAACATCCACTTTGGCTGCTACAGTTCCTGTGTCCCCAGTATTACCCCCTGCATTGACAGGACCCAGGACAGCACAGTCAGCTGGACCCAGTATTTCCCAGAAACACCAGCTGAATGCAAGCAGTAAGCTAGGAAGCAACATTGGAGTAAATTCTGGAATATTGAAAACTGGAGCAGCAATTCCATCTTCCACAGTAGCAACCTCCAGGAAGCGTCCTTGTCCCCAAGAACCCAGTGTAGAAAATACCAGTCCCGTAAATGCTGAAAGCAGTGCCACAGGGAATAGGCAACCCATAACAATGGAGGGATTACTTGCAAGCAAACGGGCTCGTATTGTGTGCTTGACCCCCCAACAGGTTGCTGAACATAGCAGGAACATAGTCCAAGTGTCAACACCCTCAGGTCCCATGTTGTTTCTGCCACTTCCTCAGCAGTTACTTGCCAATACACCAGTTGGGTTGACCCCAGCAACAATTGCACAATTATTGCAGGAGAGGAATAATCTGAGGCAAGAAAACCAAGTTCTTCAACAGCAACTGTCACTTTTTCAGCAACTCTTTAGAAACAAGGAAAGACTAACTTCTGTTGTTAAGCGACTGGGAGTCAATGTTGCATAAATAATTCACTAATAGTAATGAAGGTGTGTATGATGATGTAATTGTCTAATCTCTATATTTAAAAAAAGTTGCTTGGTCAAGGGTCATTGTATGACCAGTCTTTATGCTCTCTACTCCATTCAGCATCTAACATGGCCTAGTAACTCTACACCTTCTGTCCTAAGTGGAAAGGCTGATCATACAGATTTTATGTTTATAAATTATGTTAAAAGTTACCATAAGTTTTCAAGAAGGAACGGACAGGTTTTGCAGGACGTTCATTAGTAGAGTTGTGATAGCTACATGGCTACAAATTGTGAAAACTTCATAATTTAGGCTATCACTGGCCTGGCCTAGGTTGCAAGAGTAGAAAACTTAAAACCAGTCACCAGCATGCTTTAGTCCACATTCTCATGGAAGCATTACTGTACATGATGAAATCTGGTACAAATACATACTGTAGTTGATGAACTTTATTTTAACTTAGAATATTGAGCATATTTTACAATTGCCCATTCCCAAACTTTAAAATTATATTTTTGTTTTCTAAATTATTTCTTAAATCATTCTTCTTCTTTCAATGGTCTAGGTACAGTAATTATCTTCTTGGATATGTGCAAAATATTTATGATGTCTTCATAGCTTTCACTGTTACTGTGCAGGGAAGAGATAATGTCCATAAGTGAAGGTCAAAAGAAAAAGGATAAATTAATTATCCACAAGGACAATCTGTATGGGCAGTAACGAGGAAGGATGGGTCAGTATATATGTACCTTGATCATTGTTATTAGAATAAAAAATTTCATAACCAATATTTCTCTTGGTAAAATTGAAGTAGAGAAGAAAGGCTGTGTTAAATACTGGGAACTATAGAGAATAGGAAAGAATAGACAGGCTGTTCATACATGAATTTCTCAAATTACCATCCCTGATGTTGATCGTTGCCAAGAGAAATTATTGAACTGTTCTCCGATGAATCGGACCAGCCAGTTCTGTCATGGGTTGTTTCCATGATGATATTTGATAATTCTTTTCATTTTGTAAAGTCATGGGTTGTTCCCATTATAATTTACAGTACTAATTTTTTTTTAAATTTTAAGCCAATAATTTAATGGGCCATTTCCATGACTATCTAATCATTCTCATTTAGAGAACCTACATGGGTTCTTTCTATGTTTCTAATACTTCTCTACACCATCATGGGATGGTAAAGGATAACTTCCTCTGGTGCCTTTGTGGGTTGTTTCCATGATGGTATCTGCTAATTCTCTTCCCCTGGTGCCTTCATGGGTTGTTTCGATGATGGTATCTGATAATTCTCATCCTCTGGTACCTTCATGGGTTGTTTCCATGATGGTATCTGCCAATTCTCTTCCTCTGGTGCCTTCATGGGTTGTTTCCATGATGGTATCTGCTAATTCTCTTCCTCTGGTGCTATCATGGGCTGTTTCCATGATGGTATCTGCCAATTCTCTTCCTCTGGTGCTATCATGGGTTGTTTCCATGATGGTATCTGATAATCCTCTTCCTCTGGTGCTGTCATGGACTGTTTCCATGATGGTATCTGCCAATCCTCTTCCTCTGGTGCTGTCATGGACTGTTTCCATGATGGTATCTGCCAATTCTCTTCCTCTGGTGCTATCATGGGCTGTTTCCATGATGGTATCTGCCAATTCTCTTCCTCTGGTGCTGTCATGGGTTGTTTCCATGATAGTATCTGATAATTCTCTTCCTCTGGTGCTGTCATGGGTTGTTTCCATGATAGTATCTGATAATTCTCTTCCTCTGGTGCTGTCATGGGTTGTTTCCATGATGGCATCTGAAAATTCTCTTCCTCTGGTGCTGTCATGGGTTGTTTCCATGATAGTATCTGATAATTCTCTTCCTCTGGTGCTATCATGGGTTGTTTCCATGATGGTATCTGATAATTCTCTTCCTCTGGTGCTGTCATGGACCGTTTCCATGATGGCATCTGAAAATTCTCTTCCTCTGGTGCTGTCATGGGCTGTTTCCATGATGGTATCTGAAAATTCTCTTCCTCTGGTGCTGTCATGGGTCATTTCCATGATGGTATCTGATAATTCTCTTCCTCTGGTGCTGTCATGGACTGTTTCCATGATAGTATCTGATAATTCTCTTCTTCTGGTGCTGTCATGGGCTGTTTCCATGATGGTATCTGAAAATTCTCTTCCTCTGGTGCTGTCATGGGTTGTTTCCATGATGGTATCTGCTAATTCTCTTCCTCTGGTGCTGTCATGGGCTGTTTCCATGATGGCATCTGAAAATTCTCTTCCTCTGGTGCCTTCATGGGCCGTTTCTGCCAATTCTCTTCCTCTGGTGCTGTCATGGGTTGTTTCCATGATGGCATCTGAAAATTCTCTTCCTCTGGTGCTGTCATGGGTTGTTTCCATGATGGCATCTGAAAATTCTCTTCCTCTGGTGCTGTCATGGGTTGTTTCCATGATGGCATCTGAAAATTCTCCTCCTCTGGTGCTGTCATGGGTTGTTTCCATAATAGTATCTCATAATTCTCTTCCTCTGGTGCTGTCATGGGTTGTTTCCATAATAGTATCTCATAATTCTCTTCCTCTGGTGCTGTCATGGGTTGTTTCCATAATAGTATCTCACAATTCTCTTCCTCTGGTGCTGTCATGGGTTGTTTCCATAATAGTATCTCACAATTCTCTTCCTCTGGTGCTGTCATGGGTTGTTTCCATAATAGTATCTGCTAATTCTCTTCCTCTGGTGCTGTCATGGGTTGTTTCCATAATAGTATCTCATAATTCTCTTCCTCTGGTGCTGTCATGGGTTGTTTCCATAATAGTATCTCATAATTCTCTTCCTCTGGTGCTGTCATGGGTTGTTTCCATAATAGTATCTCACAATTCTCTTCCTCTGGTGCTGTCATGGGTTGTTTCCATAATAGTATCTCATAATTCTCTTCCTCTGGTGCTGTCATGGGTTGTTTCCATAATAGTATCTCATAATTCTCTTCCTCTGGTGCTGTCATGGGTTGTTTCCATAATAGTATCTCACAATTCTCTTCCTCTGGTGCTGTCATGGGTTGTTTCCATAATAGTATCTCACAATTCTCTTCCTCTGGTGCTGTCATGGGTTGTTTCCATAATAGTATCTCACAATTCTCTTCCTCTGGTGCTGTCATGGGTTGTTTCCATAATAGTATCTGCTAATTCTCTTCCTCTGGTGCTGTCATGGGTTGTTTCCATAATAGTATCTCATAATTCTCTTCCTCTGGTGCTGTCATGGGTTGTTTCCATGATAGTATCTGCTAATTCTCTTCCTCTGGTGCTGTCATGGGCTGTTTCCATGATGGTATCTAATCTTTCGTCCTCTGGTATCTTCATGGGCAATTTCCATGATGGTATTTTATGTTTTTTCATCCTAGTTTGCCAGACTTGCGAGTAATTACCCAATATTACATTTTTATGTACAGTATATATAATATACAGTCTTATATTAGGAAAGTCGTTCTTTAAGATCAAGCTTAAGGTAAAAATGATTTTTTTTTGTAAAGTACAGGTATTTGTAATGTACACAATACTTAAAATATGGAACTTTAGCTTGAGTGCAGATTTTAATCCTTAATAACCTACTATAAACATTGGCACAGTATAATGTCTTTGCTTTAGTTTGTAGATACAATTTTATGTTGCTACCAATAAATTTCTTAGGATCAAAGGACTTGCATTTACCAGGTGGATCACATACCATTAAAATTTATACATAAGTGGTATAATATGCCACACAAAACGAGTTATTTATTTTTGTCTCTTGATATTGTCTGAATAGTTGTCAATTTTAAAAGGTCACTGCACAGTACAGTATTCAATGATACAGGTTGAAATGTAAACCTTTCACTTCATCAGTTGAAATGAAATCTGGCTGTTCCTGCTTAGACTAAGAGGAGACTTCAGTGATTGTAGTCTGGACTCTGTGCTGAAGATGGGAATCTTTACCACAATAGCAAATGTTGAGGTCTTTAAGATATAGCATGGAATAAACACCATCCAGTGCAACTGAAGACTAAAGGATATAGCACTGCCTTTGGGAGGTGCCTTCATATTGCCAGTAAGTGGCAAGAGCTGTTCCAAGGCAAACTCTTAACAAACAAAATTATTAATATTGTGGGAACATTGTTGAGTCAGACTATTTCATTTACCATTTGGATCTTTATAAAATAAAATCAATCTTTTTATTATAGAATACATATATATATATTTTTTTTACAATAAGAGAGCCAAGTTAACATTTATCAATAAATTACCAGATCGACTTGGCACAAATAAAATAAAGCTTAAAAAAATTATCACAATTTAGATAATAGGATGTGAATAATTGTCTAAAAGTTATCCAATTGTTGATCACTTACAAAGTTCAGTAATTTGGATTTATTTCAATTCTTAAATAAATCACCATCATACCTTTTGACTTCAATAGGAGACATTACAGGCCACTTCAACATTTGATACCTAGCACAACAATGATATAAGGGCATCAAAAAACTTGCTGCGATCATCTACACTCAGCCGGATAACTGTGAAGGTAAATCATTATTAACTTACAAATTTGTGTATGATTAGAAAATAGAATGCTGAAATTTTTACATGAAAGTCTGTCTACACACTACACTAATGGTATCAAATAGTACTGTGTAAAGCATATTTTTGTACAACATTTACCATCTATTTTTCTATACTGTACACAAATATAAATTGGCTTGGTGCCCAGTCATATTGATACAAAGGTAGGTGGCATAAGCATGTGAGTAATTATCAAAAGAAGGCACCAACCGGGAAGGTTATGTAGCACCATCAAATGTGTGGAATAATCAGAGGGTGCTAAATATCACCAAGGATGCCAATACGAGAACAGAAACGCATAAGGCGAACGATATCAAATGTATCCGAGTCGTCAAGAATTCTATCGAGGGACAAGCGACCGCGGGGAAAGGTCGGAAAACAAGACACACGCTCGTCCTAGAAGTCAGGACATTCAACAAGGATATGCACAACCGTAAGAGGGACAATGCAATTTGGACAATAAGGAGCAGGGCGGCGCTCCATTAAGTGACCGTGAGTTAAACAGGTATGGCCAATACATAACCTAGCCAGAGCAGTTTCCCACTGCTGGTTACGGTGGTAGGATGAAGGCCACTGGGACAAACGACTCTTAAGAGTACGCAGTTTGTTACCAATAACAGAAGACCAACAACTCTGCCAGCGAGCAAGGATGGAGGCACGAATAACTCGGTAAAAGTCAGAATAAGGAATACCTTTACGGGAGATAGGTCAAGTGCGGATAGCTTCCTTAGCGGCAGCATCCGCACGCTTATTTAAAGACACAGCATGGCTAGGAACCCAGCAAAACTCAACCGACTTAAATTTACTGGAGATAAGAAACAGCCAATGTTGAATCTCGTTGACCACCGGGTGGACCGGATTAAAGGACCCTAAAGCCATGAGGGCACTACGAGAGTCGACTACAACCACAAAGGAGGATTGACACCGGGAAAGCAGAAGACGAAGAGCATAGAGAATAGCATAAAGTTCTGCTGTGAAGATGCTAGCCTCCAGAGGAAGGTGACACAAAGTGTGGTCAGGAAAAACAACAGAGTAGCCCACACCCTCAGCAGACTTAGACCCCATTGGTGAAGATGGGAACGGAGTGGAAGCAAGCGAGTAGTGCTCCCGTATTTTTATGGGCAATGAGGCTCGGTTATCAGTGAAAATGTGACATATCCTGGAAGTAACCAAGTTGTTCTAGAGCCCGAGCTAATGTTAATACAGTAGTACTGTATGAGTGGCAGGAAGAGGCATTACTTTTACAATTTTTATTTCTGTGCAAGTGACTGAATCAGCCCAGTGGAAATGTACCAATGATATACTTATTCTGATTCAATGATTAAATTGATTCAATATGACAAACATTCACAGCATACCAGCCTAGCGAGTGAAGTAATAGATATGACATCAATAACCATAAAAAACAACAATTTGAAAATGGCTGATAATAGTGACCAATTACAGTATTAAGGGGAATTTATCAATCTACAATTGTAGTGCCTCAGGCTCCAGGAATCACTATACATCAGAAGTCAATGACTAATAGGCACCATAGAACTAAGTAAACCTTTGTACATATAAAAAGCAAATTAGTTTTGTGCTATCCAAGAATTAAATATACTAATAATACAAGAGTAGTGCAAGTAACAAGATACACTGTCTAGCCTGTCGAGTGGTCACTCCTCTTACCCCACCACACATCTGGGAAGACAAGTGCCTAGCTGGAAGACTAGAGTGAGTAGCCAATATATTTGCGGTAATTGTCTATATGTCAGAGTAAGACTACTTACAGAGAATTCACTCCAGTGTAAGGCGCCAATTGTCAAAAAATATCAGACTTATTATTCAACACATACAACAATGAGCAAGCCAAAAATAACTTTTTTTCTTGCAATATACATGATCAAGTCAATGAACCCAGCACTTCCCCTAAAATACACATGGAGAAATGAGAAGAATAAAGGGAAAATATTTATGACAACAAATTAACTACAAGAGGATCAGAAAAAAATGATGAAACAGCTTGAGGACTTTCAACAATCAATTATTGTGTAGCCATGATAAAGGTACAGGATGATGATTTTCTAAGACTACCTTCAAGGAGATTTTCGAAGACTACCTTCAAGGAGACTACTAAGGACAGAGAGGAATTGCAAAACACCACCTGGAGGGAGTTATCAGATCAATTCATCGAAGCACCACAGGAAAATTTCAAAAAGACCATCATTGAAGTACCGTACTTCAAAAATCTGTGCCAAGGAGGAGAAAGAAAAAGACAAGTACCCCGTGGATGGATGAGAATCGGTAAAAAAATAAAAACAAACTAAGTAACCTCTGGAAAAGGTGTTGATCCACAAACATAGATTACGAGATATACAGAAGGGCATTAAATTCAGTCACAAGAAACTATCAAAGAAAACTGGATCTGTTTTGAGCAAATGTCTTTTTATGCCTAGAAAAATGTAAAACAAAGTCAAGAGACTTGACCAAGGCTCATACAAGATGAGACTAACCAATTTATAACTGATGAAACAAGGACAGGCAACATTGAATGAATACTTTTACATCAGTGCTCACAGTAGAAAGATTAGACAATATCCCACCACACACAAATGTTTGAAGCAGGGAAAGACAACGAATTAACAGGTATTCCCATACCATGTGACACAATCAGTACGAGCATTAACAAAGATTCAATAGCCCTAGGTCTTGATGGAATTCAATCCAAAGTATAACTGCCAGTTCATCTGGCAGTTAAAGAAATTACAGCTCAGAATATCTCTAGATCAGGTGTTAGTTTCCCTAGACTGGCAAATGTCACCATTATATATATATATATATATATATATATATATATATATATATATATATATATATATATATATATATATATATATATATATATATATTAAATATGACCGAAAAAGTAAGATTAATAATTCTAACACGAATTTTCTCAATCTTTCGTACATTTCTTTTCACTGTTGGAGGTACTGTAATTCAAAAATCAATTCTCCAAAGTTCATTTTTATTTCTAGTCTGACGCGACACTTGAGCGCGTTTCGTAAAACTTATTACATTTTCAAAGACTTTACACATACACAACTGAATAGAACTTACATATCTCCGATTTGTTTATATCTACATTTGAGTGAGGTGGATGGGGTGAGGTGGTATTTAATAGGGTATTAATTTCATCAACACAAGACAGAACACGAAACAATCTTATTAATCTTACTTTTTCGGTCATATTTAATAATATATGTCTACAGGAAAGACTGCTACCAAAATATACTAATATATATATATATATATATATATATATATATATATATATATATATATATATTATGTATGTATAAAAAAAAAAGGCAGCAGCAGCTCAGCATATAAGTACCTTCTAATCAGCCTAGCCTCACATACTTGAAAGCTCATGTAGAGAATCATTCACTATCTTACTGTGCAAAAGTTAGTAAAATCAATGCAACATGCTTTTATTAAAAATGAATCCTGCTTCACAATATCCTTCTCACACCTTTGAAAGCAGTAGACATAGTATATATATACATTGACTTCTCTAGTGCTTTTGATAAGGTGTCACATGAAAAACTGACAAAGAAATTACAGGCAAATGGAGTAAGTGGCAGAACCAGGTTAAAACAAAACTGGTTAAAAAAAAAGCAAAAAGTCATCCTAAATGGAAACTAATCTGACTGGAGAAATGTGGTAAGTGGGGTCCAAAGGTCCAGCCTGGGACCAATTTTTTGTTTTCTTATGTCATATACATTAATGACATGAGAACATCACAAGCCACATACATTTAAAAATGACACCAAGATTTATGTTAAAGTAAGAAGTAAACATTATATTGAAGCCTAACATCTACATTAACTCTACACGTGGTTAGAAGATTGGGACATGATTTTTTTAATACTTTGAATATCTTTGCATGTGTGTGGAGCATGTGTATGTGTATGCTTCCTTAACTTCCAGTTGAGGGAGCATAGCACTGACAAAGCTGTATTGGGAATGAGGATGAAACTATCTTCAGGCATGGGAGTAAATAGGAGGTATAGTTGTGCTATATGAACACAATTTAGATAACTCGCAGTACGAAAGTAAAGTGTGCATAATCGCATGCTCCTCTAGAAGCACGATATTCCATGTAGAATTTATTATTTATGATTTAATAACCAGTGGAGGTAATAATGATAATTACTGGATGCCAGCACAAAAATAGAGAAGCAATACACAATTGATGGAAGAATAATAAGATAATATTCCAATTATGCATAACCACATGTGGAGTATACAATTTGTTTGTTAAGGAATGGTGACAGATAAAATTTGAGACTAAAATAATTGTCATCATATTTATATTGTACTTACTGTTTGTATCAAAGAACTCTAACTCTGCTTTTGACCCTGTCTTGTCAGCTGCTTGCTCAAAAGCTTTTCCAAAGAAACTGTGAGACAAAAATAATTCTTTTAATTAATATTGTCTATTTTAAAAGTACTGGAAAAAAACTATGATGAAAGGATATGATGACAATCTTAAGAAATAATAAATATCGAGTATAAATTCATTCTGATCTGATATTTAACCATGGTGAAATAAATAAGGCTAAATATTTACACTATATCCGTGCTTCATAGTTATATACCTGTTCCACACTTTCACGAGATACAGACGCATCATAAACAACTCATAAAATCACATTCAGAAGTCTTCTCTCACATACATTAAAAAATGTTCAACTTCATGAATCTACATAAAGTACCTACTTTTTGCAGTAACCATCATACACACAAAGTTCGAGTTCTTCCATTTATTCTTATTGTAAACTTGGTACGACCTCTATTCAAGATGATCCACACACACATTCAACAATGGAGATACTGTATTATTAATTCGTAAACCATGGAGAGTGTAATTACAGGATGAGACGCTACACTCGTGGTGTAATGTCCTCTCAGCACTGTCATACGATACTTTGAAACTACTGATGGGTTTGGCCTCCTCCACCTTCTTACTTACCTTGTTCCAATCGTCTACCACTCTGTTTGCAAAGGTGAATTTTCTTATATTTCTTCTGCAGCCTTGTTTAGTTAGCTTAAATCTTGCTTATATCTCTTAAATCTTGTTTTTGAAGTTCCAGGTATCAAGAATTCTTCCCTATCAAATTTGTCTTTTCCTGTTACTATTTTTTACGTAGTGATCACATCACCTCTTTTTTTTTCCTTCTATCTTCTAATTTTGGCATATTTTATGCCTCTAACCTCTCACCATCGCTCTTTTCTTTCGTTCCAGGAGCCATTTAGTTGCATGTCTTTGCACCTATTCCAGTTTGTTGATGTGCTTCTTAAGATGTGGGCACCATGCAACTGTTGCATATTCCAGCTTTGGTCTTACAAAAGTTGTGATTTTTTTTTTTAGTATTTTGCCATCCCTGTATTTAAAAGCATTTCCGAAATTGGAAAGCATAGCATAGGCTTCTCGCACAATGACATTTCTGTGGTCCTCAGGTGATACCTGGTTGATGGGGTTCTGGGAGTTCTTCTACTCCCCAAGCCCGGCCCGAGGCCAGGCTTGACTTGTGAGAGTTTGGTCCACCAGGCTGTTGCTTGGAGCGGCCCGCAGGCCCACATACCCACCACAGCTCGGTTGGTCCGGCACTCCTTGGAGGAATAAATCTAGTTTCCTCTTGAAAATGTCCACGGTTGTTCCGGCAATATTTCTTATGCTTGCTGGGAGGACGTTGAACATTTACATTCAAATAACACCATACAGGTGGTGTTATTTGGCAAGAGAAAAATTAAAAGTAGTGTATATTAGTGTTGAGGATGCCTAAAATTTCCCCATCAGCACCTTTACCTTGTCCTATTTTGTTGAACCAGACCATACTGTCACCTATGCATACCATACATCTAATAAAGCTATGCCTTAGTCTTAAACTGAGATGCAAGATGCAAACTGGCATGTGTAAATTGACATGCAAGCTTCAGAACTGCACATTCTAAAATACATACACTGAGTAACACGCTTTACCATTTTCATAAGATTTAGTACCTTCCTGCCCTAAGGACAATAGCCTTGAAGGTTGAAGAAAAGTTAACAAATCATAAAATTTGAAAAAATTTAGTAACAAAAGTAACAGTTATTACATACTTTATGTTAAATACTGATGATCAATATCAGACAAAATTACAACTAATCATTCCCTCCTAACAAACAGTCTCCACTAAGTTCCCTTCAATGCCACTTTTTTCACATACATACTATTTTCACCAGCACAAAGTGCCAAAAATTAAAATACTTAATGAACAAAATGGGGCATGAAAGTGGATGCAGTAACACTACTCGACTATGACAAAACTTAATGCATTAGCTACTTACTTTCTAGGAGAATCTTCAGAAGTTGGAGGAATACCACAAACAAGACATGTATTTGACTCCGATGACCTAACATCTGGAGTAGTGATGATGAGAGGTAGCGAGCGTGACTTCTTACTGCGAGAGATTGCAACGTGTGCCTTTAAAGTGAAGCGTGCAAGAAGGGACAGACATTGGGGCGCTGCAAAGAATCTAGCGTCTGGGGTACCCTAATAATTAAAGAGAGAAGATCCAATGCATTAAGATTATATTGTAGCTGAAATAAGGAACAGAAATTATTCTCTAAATTCTCTATCTAATACCAGAAAAACAAATATTATAGCTCAAAGTTTATGAGACGAGAAAGCACCATCACTTACCAGAAAAAATAAAAATATGATATTTACAAACTAAAAAAAAAAAAAAAAAAAAAAAAAAGTAAAAAGTTAATTATTACAGTACCATATGGCTCATGTATGCTGGAAAGGAATTTAACTAACTGTCCAGATGGTGTATTGATAAAATACATTAAAAACTAAAACACAATACTTGCAATTTACAACAAATATGCATCTATCACCCCATCTCCCCATACTCGCTCCCAAACCTGTCCTTGAGCTATGCTCGTCTAAGCAGTGGCTGACCCCAATGACTCGCACATTTAACATTTAGTACTGTGTATTCAGTCTGTATTGAGTTTCTCATGTTAACATTATATATTATAATTTAGTGTATAATTTGGCCTAAATTAGGTTAGGTGTTTGGGTTTTGTGAACAGTTACTTATGTTTGTAGTATGTGGGTGAAGCATTGTTCGAGAAATGTTCGAATGTCATTTAACTCCAAGGACCGTGGGGTGAAAATCCACCACTCACTGAAAGTTGCACAACAGGTAGGAACAGCAGTCAGAAGAGCTAACTAAACCCTTGGAATATTCAAGTGTACCTTTGACTTTAAGGAACAGAATATAATTATTAAATTGTATAAATCTCTGGTGCACCCCCATTTGGATAACAGTATCCAAGCATGGAGACCTGATCTTCAGGACATAGCTGCTCTGGAGAAAGTGCAACACCAGGCAACAAAAATAATTCCAAAGCCAAGTCATTTCTCATATCAGGAATGGTTGATAGCCACAGGGCTAAGAACACTGTAAACCAGGCATGACAGGGCAGATCTCAATGAAACTTAAAATTATTTATTAGTCAATGGGTTACACAACTGGATTAACATGCATTTGATCTTGGTTTATAAGGATAAACTATATTTCCTCGTGCCTATACAGGAAAGTTTCAAGGTCACTCATATGTACCAGTACCAAATGAACATTAAATGTGAAACTGACTGACCAACAACCCAGGAAGAGGAAGACCGCTTCTACACCAGGGTGCCACCAAATCTACATTGAAAAATTCAGGTAAGTAGTACTTCAGATAAAAAAAGGACAGACAAATTGGGCTTACATATTTAATGTGGTAATGAAAAAATCCAGTGGGACTACAGGTGGGCGCGAACCTATGACCCCAGGATTGCCAGTCACGTACTCTACCACTGGACCACCGATGACTTGTTAAGGTCATACAATCTGATTCCTACTGAAATCTAGTGGTAGAGTACGCAACTAGCAATGCTGAAGTCGTAGGTTTGCGCCCACTTATAGTCCCAGTGAATTTTCTCGTTGATGTACAGTATATCATGATAATTTGATTTGTGTGTTTTAATGTGGTAATACTACAGAAGTGCAACTGTAGATATTTATTATGTAATGTAATAGAAAAACTTGCCCATACATCCAAAACATAGCACATTTGGCAATTTTGGTGTAGCACCACCCAAACGTACAAGACAAGCAACATGGCAGTAAGCAAACAAACTTGTCAGAAATAATGGGAACCTTTGACAAGCTGCTGGCTTCCTGTGCTCATTAATGCTACTAAAAATGGTAGACCTCAGGTAAAGTAGACACAGGATAGGTTCAAGTTTGAAGGCTTCTGTATGGAATAACTACAATCATTGCTTTCATGTACAATTAGTAGTACTACATTCCTGTCTTGTTAAAATTGATTTTACTGTACTGTATATAGGTCGCAATACTTCCATGTGTGTGGCCTAAACATGTACGGAAAGTTTGCCAAACAATCCATTTTGGTGCATGGCATGAAGATGGTCAATAATAAATATCCAATTCTTCATGTGATCATTTTAATAACAGCATAGTTTCATTTGTAATGCAGCCTGCAAACTCACCCTTGACAGCTTAATTTCAAAGGACCATACATAGTCCTGTAAATGCAAAAAATGGACCCTTTTGAAGGTACCTACAAGGTGGACCTTCAATCAGCCAGCATGTGGCATATTTTATTGCAACTATCTGGTTGAAAATATCAAGAACAAACACATTTTACCTCAATAACAGTGGCATAAAGGAATGGACCAGCAGAGATTACTTGATTCATATCCAGGAAGGTCTGTACTTGTCTATAAATTGCCTCTAGTTGTTGTTTACTGCTCTCTATACCCTTCTCCAGAACCACAAGCTTAGATCTGCAAATAACAACGCAAACATTTAATATTACACATTTTGTTGTTACCAAAACATAATCCCACATATACTAGTAACATAAAAAGGAAAGAAGGGCAAACAAGAACATTAGATGGGGGTAGGGAGAGCATGCATAAGAGATGGGGGTAGGGAAAGGTGGAGAAGGGAGAGCATGAACAAGAGATGGGGGTAAATAGAGGTGGAGGAAGGAGAGTATGAACAAAGAGATCAGGTAAATAGAGGTGGAGGAGGGAGAACAAGTCAGGTAAAGTTAAAAATTCCAGGATGCTGCCAAACTGGATATTTTCCTTATTAAGACTACTCAATAGCTCGATTGATAAGAGCTTTGGCCTCACATGCGTGGTGTCCATTAGGGAGTCAAGGTCAGGATTGAGACTGCTGGGCAAGGATCATCCCTCCTGCTGTGAGACTGATTGTGTACAGATAGCTGGTATTATAATCAAGTACTGCAAGTTGATAACACTTCTCATTGCATTTTTATTTCTTTTTAATAATAATAATAATGTTTATTCAGGTAAAAGTACATACAAAATGAGTTACAAACATAATGTTGAATTTCTAGATAGAGCTAGTATATACAATACCTAAAGCCTCTAATGCACACAGTGTTTGACCAAAGCAGTAAAGACACACGAGATGCTTACATACAGCAGTTCTAAATTTTCCCCAACAAAAAAATTGGCCCTTTTTGTGATACTGAATATTTGAAATATAATACCACAAATGTGAGTCATAAATATTTCATAATACAGTTCTATGAACATACAGTACAGTACTGTATATTGCATTTGTTATTTTATTTGACCATTTATATTAAGTTTGTATTTTAATTAATCAATCTTCCCCATTTTAATCTCATAATTCATATGGCCCCCATTGCAATACAGAAGGAAAACTGTTTAGCTTAAGAAAAAATACTTACATGATAAGGCTATCTGCAACATCCAAAAATGCATCTGTAGCGGTTTTTTCCTTCTCTGCAGTTTCTAAGAGAGCTGATGTGGCATACACATAATCCAGAGCACTGAATTTACTTCTAAAGCCATGAGATAAGGAGAAGGAGGCAAACAGCAGGTTGTTCAGTCCATATTTTTCTGCTTTAGATTCAAGTAGAGACTGAAGCTCATTGCGAAGGGAGACATCCATGCCGCAATACTTCTGCTTGCACTGTGCCAAAGGAAGTCTGTGACAAAAGACAATTACAGTACTTAGGATGTTATGGTTGTACCGATAAAAACTTCAATATTGAAGACTACAGTGCAACCTCACTTACCTGGACCTAATGATACCTCTGGATGTTTAGGTAATTAATTAACAGTACATTAACTTTTCCCACACCCTGGGAAAATTTTAGATAGCAAATTCCTAGTCATATAAAATATCCAATGTAAAAGTGCAATTTGAGTGTACTGCACACACTGCAACAGTTAGTACAGTAATATTAACGAATTTCAGAATTTCTGATATTCTCACCCCATTTCTGCTAACAACTCGTGTAGTTTCTTTTCTCCTTTGAGGGTCCAAAGTCTGAGAGTGGTAGCAGGATAGAGTGAGTGCCGCATACTCTCTACCAAACTCCAATGACGGTATAGTGCAAGCTGCAATCTAATGAAAATTAAGGAAACTTACATCTTCAAATAAACTAAGTAATAATTAAAATTTATTAACTACTATCACTAGCTATTTATACAGTATGATTTAATACATCTAGGAGCAAAAATTCCTGAAAACTTTAAAAGTAAGGCACATCGAGAAGAGAAAATCCACTAGGGCCATGAGGTGGAGCTGAAGCTACGAGTTTGACTTTGCCAAGCTGCATACTCTACCACTAGACCACTGTGACTTGTATTCATATTCATGTCATTCAAGTCATACAACCGGATTTTGACTGAAATCACAGGAAGTCTGGAGGCCCCTACTGAAACCAGTCCAGGTTTTATATATGACCCACAAGCACTCGGTGAAAGGGCAGTCTGTATTTGTAATATCTCCATACCTCAAACAATAATGTATTGGCAAAAAGACCTACAATTAATGTATGATTAACTATAAACACACAGCCATTGAAATGGAACATTCTCTGTAACTAGCTGACATTATAATTATAAAGTGTGAAGGATAATCTCCATTGAGGTGTGATAAAAGACCTTTTGTGCTCTCTGCAATCCTTATTTGCACTACCTCACAGGATGGGTATGGGGTACACAATAAACTAGCCGCTTCCAGTGAGGAAAAATAAAAAATAAAAAGCCTCATTTGTGAGATTCACTGCACAAGGATCTACTGGATAAACTGTAAAACAGTATAGGTCCTGGGCAATGCCATGACATCTATTGAGAACTATCAGAACCATAGTCTTCATTGGTATTCAAATGCCATTAAAATAATAATATATAATAATATAAAATGTCATTATAGTACTATTATTAATGCACTGATGTTAGTCAACACATGATTAAAGTAGCAGAAAAGACTTTTGGAAAAAGGAAAGTAAAAGGACAAACAAAAATAATATGCAGTAAAGGATACTCTTTTTCAAATGTGATTCTGAGGCAATCTAGTGGTTGTTCATCTTGGGCTTTGTGGTTTAGACGAGATACATGATTTTGAAGGGTGGCCGTTACCAGCAAATATTTGTCTTGTTCTGTTCGTTCTGACATTAACAGTTCTGTTTCACCTACAATTGCCCACCTGAAAAGAAGAAGAGATTCAAATATTACTAGAAATATGAGCACAAATTTGACAACTAGGGAAACAGAAACTCGCTCTTTCTCGAAATCTAAATCCAACCCCCTAACGTAGACTGAGACTATGTAACCACATGAAACTCACAAATTGACCATGAAGCTATAGTGAATCAACACCTGAAGAACTGAATACTTGGCCAGAAGACAGATTGACCAAAACCAACCAGTTTTCCAAGTAGGCTAGCATCCAGATGCCATGAAAATGGCAATTACCCAAGCAAAGAATCTGAAACCCAAGTTAATACCAGACACCCTGAATGAGGTAAACTAAAACATCCTACTCTAAACCCCAGCCTATTCAAAGGGCATGGGAATGAGAGGATTACCACACCCCTTTACAGAACCAAACTTACAGAAAGCCAGGCAAAAGATGATGGCATACAAAGATGTCAGAAAAATAGCACAGAAGTGAGAATCAAAATGCCACTTGCTCCTGCACTGAACTGTGTTTTCACACCACCAAAGAATCACACCCCTAACTGACAGGGAGACATACATCTTTGGGTGGATCAAAACATAACAATAAGGAAATAAGCATTGTGCAGATGTAAGGAAATGAGTCAGGACTGGCATGAAGCCACCTGGCAAACCTGGAACATGTTCATACAAAATATTGAACAGGAAATATGGGAAGCGAGCCATAACATATCCGCGGTAAATCATGGATGAGGAAAATGTTTCTTCGGAACCGAGATCAAGAGAGCACCTGAAGGGTGTATGTCATCTCCCTCACACCCTTATTCAAGAAAGTACAAATGCTGAATAATGGAGTAGATAGCCGAGCAGAAATCTGAAACACGCAAGGGAAGACTGACGACCACATGCAATAGAAACCCTGAGAGACCAGACAAAATGCCTAGGCATTCCTTATGCCAAGCAAGCATCAGAGAATCACACCCCAACAAGACCTGGTCACCCCAAGACTATTCCATAGATCAGGAGCCCAAGAATGGATAGACAAGGATTCTATGAGAAAAAGCAGATAAAACTGACTTAATACAGAACACCTGGTAAGGTGGCTGGAAAGATGCACTCACTGTAGTCAAAACCTTCAATATCTCTTCTTCTGAAAAGAGAACATGAACAACTTAGAGAAACAAGAGACAGCAACACCGCACTCATCCCTCCCTCCCGACTCATGGAAATGATCCAGAACAGTTCCCATACAATAATGAAAAATGGAAAAATACATTAAAAACTACCCTTCTAAATGATTCAAGCAGGTTGCTACATAAAAAAAAATTAATTTAATTAGTATTGCAGATAATATAAATAAAATATTTAAAAGATAATGAACCTTACATAAAATTTAAGCTTAAAAGTTATGAACTTACCATAATAATTCATTAGAATCTTTAGAGAGCTTCCATGCCAGGTCAAACATTAGTGTTGCAGTCTGCAAAAATAAGATGCATTTGATATCCTGAAAACACTTTTAAGTATTAATATTAAGTCAAATATTAACAATGCATGTTGTCCTTGGGGTCCACGGTTGGAGACCCATGCAGCCCAGGTGAATGGAATGCATTCTGGTTATTCTATGTATCACAGAACAGAGCTTGAAATTATTTTTAATACCAAAGTTGCAGGGCTTCTGGACAACAAAAATTAGAAAATTAATACAATTTATGAAATGGTTTCTCTTCCCTCTCTACCCTCACCCCAGGGTGTGCTGTTCTGGCAATGGTTCGTCCAGTTTTGGGAGTGGTACTGGGAAGTGTGGTAGTTTGTGATCACTATCTCACTCAATATATTTCAACTGTCTACAACTGTTAACGAAGAGAACTTTTGATCACCACCATAGCACCTTTGCCTTTTCTAAGCTGGAGACTGTGATCCAAAGTTTTAGACGTTGCAGGTTTTGAAAGTTCCTCTCAAACAACTTTGTCGATTCTTGTTACAGTTTTGTTTGTGGCAATCACATCTTTTTTTTCCCCCATTCTACCTACTAGCTTTTTGTACACTTAATGCAGTGGTTCCTCAGTTTTTTTTTTAAGGCATGGACACCTTACAACTGCTGCATACTCTACTTTTAGTCTCATTAATGTTATGTATAATTACCTCAGTACTGTATTTCCCAAGCTGGGTGACAGTTCAGTATCCAGACCCAAACTTAGATCACTCTCTCTCTCTCTCTCTCTCCCTCCCTCTCACACACACACACACACACACACACACACACACACACACACACACACACACACACACACACACACACACTCACACTCACACTCCCTCTCTCTCTCTCACACTCACTCAGAGTCCTATAATATCTTTTCACATAACTATATTAGGTTGTTTGTGACCTGTTCCCACTATTCCACACCTCCTTACATGGTATTTGTCCACGTGTCAATTATTCATTTTGTTGATATCATTTTGAAGAGAATGGCAGTCGTATAAGTCTTTTACTCTCTCTAGTAACTTAGCATCTGATACATTACAACCCAGTCTGATACATTGCCTCTGATTATTGCTCTAATTTATCTGTAATTTTTTTTTATCCAAGCCAGAAGCCTGCCTGTCACCCCACCATTGTGTTCTAGCTTCCAAATCAGCCTAGTGTGTGTTCACAAATATGTGTCAAAACTGCTACAAGTATAGATATGTCTTACAGAGCTTCCATAATAGGAAAATTGCGTGTAGTCAAAAATAATTTTATGCCGCTGCTGCTCCCAGTGTCGCCTAGCTCTGCGTTTTTCCAAGGCCTCCTCATCAAACCGTCCTCTCTTCTCCCCTTCCTCATCACTTTCATCATCATCACTCTGTAAGGAGCCAAGTTCATATTAAACAACAACTACCAATTTCCAACTTTCAAGGCATGAGAAGACACTACCTTAGATAAGTAGTAGATACTACTTAGTATACTTAGAAGTAGATACTTAGAAGTAGATACTACTACTAGAAGATACTAGGCAAGCAATACAGTATAAGAAGAGGGTAAAGATGCTCAGACACCAAACCAATTGCCTTTTTTGTTCACACAAACATTATAACATAGAACCTATTGCTAACAAAATTATCCAAAGCAGCACCCATCCATATGACCAGGCATGCAGTGCTGCTTGTGCATAATAAAATATTAAAGCTTTAACAAGCCGATTCCAACTAACCATATCCTCCACCACTTCTCAAATGATGTTCACACTCAGTCCCTGCTTCTTCACTCCCCATGTGTGCATATTTTACTTGCCACCCCATTATTCCTGCAATCTAACTTCACCACTTTCATTCACCAGCAAATGTTTATAATTTTTTGTATGTGTACACATATGCTGCATGCATATGCCGCATGTGTGTGTACACACACAGCATGCATATGCGTGTGTACACACACTTTTCCCTCTCATTCCTTATTACCACATGCCAGAAAACAATTATTTCCACAGTTATAATAGATCTTTTATCAAATTTATTAGTTTCCAATATAAACAAATGCTAGCAGCTTTTTCAATGGATACGTAACATTTAAGGACTTGAGATACACTTACTTCATCCTCACGAAATACATCAGCAAAAGCAGGGACTTCCTCATCACCAAGTTTGGTCAGGATTCGAATCTGTATTAATAAAATTCTTGGTTAAAAAAGTATACACATTAAAAAAAAATAGCAGAAGAGACTCCTGTCACCATAATTATCATATTACCAGCACTCTCGAAATGGTGTTAAATGCAGCGTCCAAGTTTAATTATATATCCTTCATTGAAATTTGGCAACTTGTAGGTAAAAGAGCTAATTAGCTTTTATTTGCAAGGTGTAATCTGTTTTGCTAATTACTTTACTAGTTCCACTACGCATTCAGATTTAAATAAAATGAACCCTCAGTTTATACAGGGTTTTCACACAATTTGCATTATGTAATAATATGCTGTTAATAATCAAAATACTGCAATGCAAGTCAAGGCAAAGGTCATAAGTCGAGTAAAATTTTCCAATGAATTTGAATTTGGGGGTCGTAACTTGAAAAATCCTCAAGTACTGTAGGGGCATTCATAAGTCGAGGTTCCACTGTACTTGAAAAGTAAAAGCTGTTTTAGACCATTGTTTCTACAAAAAAAAAATTGTCCAAATAAGAAATTGAAAGTGTTAACAAAATCCTGTACAGTGTATTCTGTAATAAACACATCCAATCAGCATAATTGTCAAATATTTTAAATTTTGGAATGGTCTTCCATTTTTTACTTGGTAAAAGGTCACCTTCACATATGGCATACCATGAAAAAGTATTAAAATTACATTACAAAATAGTAAACCACGTCATAAGGATCTTGAATGATTGAGAACGCCTTGTGCAAGAATGGATGTGGACCGAGATGTTGACAAGTTATTACATGCAGATGCAGTAAAAAATATTGATTATGTTATGTATATAAATAATAGGATATATTGAGGACATTTTTTTAGCAAATATTCTGTGTAAATGTTAGGTGAGGTTGGCTTGAACAAGTCTTGTTGCTCTGATAACAGTAGCTCCACCAATTTCTCTAGAGGTAACATACAGGAAGGAGGCTGAGAACAGCAACTCTGAGGACTGCTATGCTCACCTTTAAAGGTTCTTCCAGTGTATCAAGGTAGGAGGCCTCCTTGCCCACAACATGAATTTGGAAAGTAGGTGAAATAGGCATAAACTGGGACCTTCACTTCACAGTAACCCAACTTACCAGAGCCCAACAACAAGAATAGAATCCAAGTCGAACTAGATCATTGCTTGCTAGCCAGCCAATTTATTCTGTTGTGCATTACTGCCCCTACCCTATTTTTAAAGGATGTCATACATCGCACATTCTATCAACATCAGAGGCCCGAGACTGTTCAACATAATTCCACTACACATAAGGGGCATAACTGGCTGACCCCTCAGTGTTCAAGAGAGAACTGGATAAGCACCTCCAAAGGATACCTGATCATCCAGGCTGTGATTCATATGTCAGGCTGCGAGCAGCTGCATCAAACAGCCTGGTTGACCAGTCCAGCAACGAGGAGGTCTGTTCGACGACCGGGTTGTGGGGATGCTAAGCCCCGGAAACACTTCAAGGTAACTTCAAGGTATCCCTCCGCCCCCCCCCATCCCTTCTCCAGGCGCCATAGTCGCTGTGTAGAGTTCTCTCATGTGAAGGCAATCTGAGAATATTATGACAATCGCCTGTTTTAACCCCAACCATCAGTTTGGCAGGGAAGACTTTAGCAGAACTTTCTTTAAGAACTCTAGCTCCACTACTGCATCAAGGTAGCTGTTATGGGGGATAATTGTAAGAAAGGTTGTAATCTAGCATGAATCCACTACCTGCAGTTTAATTTAAAAAATGTGGTCCACTCATGATATTTCAAGACTTGTCTTACATTCACTTTTATAAGAAGGCTAGAGAATATCTAAGAAATATGGGGCAAAGGCTGACAAAGCCCATGACCCCACCATTGGCAGCACAAGTTCATTTGAAGTGATTCATCTTTGCTGCTGAAATTAATGGTTTGGCAAACACCACTTAACAGCATTCAAGCCATGTTTCCATCCCAAGACCAGAGGAAAACTTCCTTTCTTATACTGTATTCAAATTTAATAAAAAGGCAGCAAAAATAAAATCTATTTTTAGGTGAAAAAGCTGTCGCACATGAATCATGCAGCAAACAAAAAATAGCTAAAGGATTAAACACTAAGAGATTCACGGAAATATTTTACTATCTTTACCTGTTCTGCATTATAAATATTGCAAATATCAAGAGGCCTGTGGTTATCAGCAACAAAGAAAATTAGGTCTTCAGGAGGATGCAGAAGGTCAACAAGATCAACACAACCTCCACAGTTTATTAGCACTATGTGTTTCACCTGAAAAGAAACAACATTAAATATGCAAAGTGCTTTACAAATACAAATACTGTACTGTATTCTTTATTTATTTGTATACAAGGTATATTGGGTTGTGAGAGTACATAATATCAGTGTTCTTACATTTTTGCAAAGCCACTAAAATTCATAGAATTTCAGGCAGTAATTAAACTGACTTTCCCAGCAGCAGTTAAAGGTACACTTCTTTCAATTCATGAAGAATAAAACTGTGTTCAAAATTTGGTTATCCTGGACACAACCAACTGTTCCTTCATCCACGCATCAAAAGTAGGTCATAAGTTAAAGCAAACAGGTCAGTATCAGTATATTATTTAAATTATGGCAACATTAAAATATTCTGGTCTTAAATTATTACTGCCTGTATATCCTTTTGCTAAAGAGGATGTACTGAATTTCCTAATTAAAGTTAATAGTACTGTAATGCTGCAAAGTATTTAGATCATGCATTTGTGTACAAAATCCAAAATGGGTTGCACTGTGAAATAAAATCGGAGCATACAACATTACACATACCTGTTCTGAATGTTGCTGAACGGCATTAATGAGATCAGTTCGAGTTTGCACAGGAACAACTGTGTACAATATGAGATCAGAGCGAAACAGCGACTGAAGAATTTTACTAGCACAAATGCCGTCAATGTCGAAGTGTACCAGCAGCAAGATACGCTGAAGAAAGAATTTCATTAAGCAAGTTTAAATGATAAATAAAATTTTCTAGCCAGCCTCCTCTCTCCCAACAGAGAAAGAGAAAAAATTTGCATATACACCACAATGACATGTCAATATACCAAATACAGTATTCTCAAATGAAAATCTGGGGAAAATATTTGTTAAATATTTGATATCAAAGTTCATGCATCTAATGAGGATCAAACAAAATAATCAAAATATACATGATTAGAATTAATTTATTTTTAATTTATTCCTTTTGAGCAAATATAGGATCCTCGAAGTTTAGGGTGACAGACCGGTAGACCTCGGTGGGGTATAGTAACAAGACTTCCGCAAGAACCAATGCAGTCCCACGATATAAGGCACAGAACAAGTGCCATATCTCACCTATGGTATCTATGCATGGGGGGGGGGGGGATCTACCACCCTTAATTATCTCCGACCCCTAATTACTCAACAAAAATCAACAATTAGGACAAAAACAAATTCCAGTTCCAGGCACCATTTTGCTCCCTTACTGAAATCTTTGAACACGTTAAATATCAAGTCTCTGCACATTCTTTCAAGCGTTGTCTATATCTATGGAGCTCTGAACCATTTTTTTTCAATTCAATGTTGGATTTATAGATAGAGCTAGTACATACAATACCTAAAGCCACTAATATGCACAGCATTTCGGGTAAGGTGTGGGAGAAAAAACACTTAGATTAAAACTTAATACTAATTGAGATTAAAGTATAAATAATGTTGAAAGGTACATGGCAGAAATCAGCAATTATACAAGTTGGTCAACAAACAGTATTGTTTGAAAATAGCAAAACATGGGTTGACATTTAGGGGGTAAGGTAAGGTACAAAGAAGTTTATTAGGTAGTATTTAGTTTTTCTCTTAAACTGGTTGAGAGGGGTACAGCCTTTGACATGATTGGGAAGGTCATTCCACATTCTTAGTCCCTTGATTTGTAGAGCATTTCTAGTTTGGTTAAGTCATACTCTCGGAATTTGTTTCTGGTGTGGTGTCCATGGGTCTGTTACAACCTTCTAGGAACCGTTTAAGGTCAGGATTGACATTACAGTTCGGAGTCTTAAATATATAGAGTACACATGAGAGAATGTGCCAGTGACTTACTATCTAACATCTTCAAAGAGTGCTGTCTGGGGGCCAGAGTTAGATATTGTTCTAATAGCAGCTTTGTGTTGAGTAATTAGAGGACGAAGATGATTTTGGGTCGTGAACCCCAAGCACAAATACCATAATTGAGATAAGGATAGATGAGAGAGTAATAGAGCGTCACCAGGGTAGGACGAGGTACATAATATCTGATCTTAAGAAAGAAGAGTCCTTGTCTAAGTACAAGGTAAGGAACTTTACATAATTTTTATTGCTATGTTAACATTGTCTATCTGAAGTTGAATTTCAACATTGTGTATGTACGAAAGGTACAAATAATTTCAAATATAATAACATGATAATGACATCAACTGCTGAGAAATGTATAAAACTAAACATTGAAACACTGCACCATCGAACCTGTTAAATCCCCATCACACAAAAGCCTTTTACAAGAACAACCTAAATGGCCAGCACAAGACGGGAAGCTACTTAATTTGGTGGAGGGGTTTACCTTGCCTTTGATAAGGTCGTAGAATTGTGTGCGGGCGTCAGAGAGGAACATAACTGCTGGCGGCCTCGGCGCCACCCTCCTCACACTCAACCTTTTGGCGCCAACCTCCCGCTGACGGCCACTACACTCTCCCTACACTTATATACTTTACACCATTTCCCACACAAAATTTGTACCTTTCGTATATATATAAATAATTGCTCAATATTAAAATCATAATATAATGCTATTAAGACTTAAAATCTTCTACTTAACAGGCATATAGTTATTAAATGAAGTTTAGTGATGTGATGAACATAATCCGGATTTGGTAAGAACGTCGCCCGCCAGCGTAAATACTACATATCCGAATGCCCACAAACATGATCGAACGCATAAAACACAAGGCAATGGTCAGTTTTTGTGTAAACTTCTATTACATTTAATATGTGATAGTTATACTTGTATATAATAATAGGTATTAAAGATAGGCGCTTATCATGCAATATTAATAAAAAACGAGGTCAAAAGCCACACGTCTGTCTGTATATGTCTTTTAGATGCTCTTGTACTTGTGCGCTAGCTAGTGTTCACAAATGTTCGCGCCTACAAGAATTAGAATTAATCAAACAAAATGTTATTTATTTATTTATTTATTCATTTATATACAAGAAGATACACTGGGCTGAGAGAGTACATAGCACTGGTGTTCTTGCATTCTTGTAAAGCCACCAAGTTCAAGTTCAAGTATGTGTATTGAGATAAGAAAGAAATATATCTCAAAAGGATAGAGTAGCTTAGGCTATTTCTACCCCCCTCTACTTCAAGATCCTCAAGGGGCGCACAAATTCAGTGAGTACAAATAGACAAATAACATTACAAGAATCCCATTTAACATTGCAGGTTAACATAGTAAGCACAGCATATAATTGTTACTCTCGTGGGACCAAATTCTTGTAGCTCCTAAGTATTATGTCTATCATAACATTATCACACATCCAAACAATTTGATGTGGTACACTACTTATTTCTTTATTTCTATAGTTATCAATAAGTTGACACTCTAATACATAATGTTCTAAGGTGTGGGCGTGCGGCATACTACATAATTTACACTCCTTACTGACAACACCGTATTGCCAGATATATTTGTATCCTAATCTTAATCTGATGTAAATTGGCTATATCTGGCTATGTGTGTTGGTGGCTATCCTTAATAAGAACATAAGAATAAAGACAAGTGCAGAAGGCCTATTGGCCCATACGATGCAGCTCCTATTTATAACTATTTATAATCCAATAAAAGTGAAAGTATTAATAAGTAAATTGTAGTAGAATTTGAGTTTAACATAATATTGTAAAAAAAGAAATTGAGTTCACCATAATAACTACAACATAAATTGATGAGAGTGATTACACTGGTGAAGTTGCATATCTTAAACTCTAAAATTAGGGAAGTTATAATAATTCATTATTTATATTGTGATGCAAATAACAAATACGCATACACTATTTCACTCGGAGATACTTACATATTAACGATTATAATCTGAAAATGTATACATATAACAATGTATAAACACGAAGGAAAAATCAAACATGAAATTACTTAGGCACTTTCGTAATAATTAACACATCATAATATACTTCTGTTGATGTGATGCTTAACACGAAAGTATTTTTAAGTAATTTCCTGTTTAATTTTTCCCTCGTGGTTATACATTGTCTACAATGTCATATAACTATATGTAATACATTATATGTCTATAATGTCATACAATTCATATTCATCACGTGTTAATTTCTCCGTGAAGCCTGTGAGACGCGGATATTAAATGAACTTACAGCCAATTTTTTATTTACACGTTATAATTCTTCATATAGATATAAGGTAGCAGCACATTGCTGTGTATACCTAAGCTTGTTAATATCTTATAAAATCTGTCAGTTCATTGCAGTTTTGTTGAAAAATAGATTAATAAACAATGCGACTGGATTATCAAGCTTGCTTAGCAAAACGAACTTGATTAAATATTATCTGAAGACATGCGCTAATTATATAATCAAGTGCCATGAATATATTCCTATTCTTAAGTTGTTATCAATTTCTATTTCCTCGGTTTTGGTGATAATAGTGTCTTGGAAGACGAGAACAGCAGCGAACATAAGCCAGCGCATATGTATATAAACATACGAAAGGGTTCGTGTAAATCCGGCCCTCGGGCAGACATGACAGAGGCAGCCACCAACAGGGAGTCCCCCTTTCATCCCCCTCCCGTCTACCCCTCCCCATCCATCCCCCTTCCCCCCTCTTCCATGGAGTGTGGGAACCCCACCAGAAAACGGGAAGTTCAAAACAGCTGATGGCGGGTCAAAAATCAATGCAGGAGGCAGCAGCGGTTATTGTGGAGGTGTTTAATAAGGTGGTCGACGCTTGTGGTGGGTGAGTGGGTTCTGCTGACGAGGGTGAGTGTTGTGGTGGCCCCGTGGGCGGCAGAGGTCATGTCCTGGGCCCTGGTGGCCCTGCTGGCCTGGAGTGGTGGGGGTGGAGGGGTGCCTGGCACTCCTGCCCGCCTCACATGCAGACTTGTACAGTGCCAACCCTGGTCAAGCGCCGGCACCAGACACATGTTGCCCGAGCCTTAACCTGCACCCTGCTGGTCCTGGCACCACTTGCTGCCTGTCTCATGTTCACGCTATATAGTCACGCTTGAGATAACTCCACATTTGTTTACTGCTCCACGATTCTTCACATTAAACACCTAATAATATTGCTGTCATTCGTAGATAACTAGCCCACAAAATTAAGGAAATTTGTTTAATAACTTAATAAATATGGTTCAGTGAAGCAGGTCACAATACTGAGAAAGGCAACTGTAAACCTCCATTATAATGGAATCTGCTTCACTATTTTTTAGTGTCAAATTATACAGTTTTTTCACCTCAAGAATATTTGTGTATTTTGTAAAGAGTCTTGAAGTGTCAACAAATAATGTTGTGTACAAAGTGGCAGTTTGTTTCTTTGGATACACTAATATGCTAAGCTGATTAGATTAGGAGCCAATTGGAAATGGGATAACTTATGAAATCACACATATTAAAGAAAATTATCATGGATTAAAATTCGCCAAACACTTGATCACAATGACTATGTAATCATGGCCAGAATGGGCTTACAGTAGAACACTGGCCTCTCACAATTCTTGCTATGATATAGTTGTTTATGCCATGGAAAATGAGCAAAATGTCAATGCACTGGATTTATGAATGCTTTTAGAAAATGTGACGATGTTGGGGGATGAGATATCCTTATTCGTATGAGTACTTGCCATTATCATCAGTTTTACACTGAATTACTTTCTTACATTATGACACCTCCGAAGTACTGTATTCTGCATTTCATTGTGTACTGGTATTTATTATTCGAAAATGGGATTATTTACTAATACAGTATTTAGATTCATATTTTAATAAGATAGGAGAAACTTGTGAATGTCAGTGGATTATTGGCCTAACCCAGTTTTTTCCCATATATGATTGATTTTATTCTGCACAAGGTTTCCCTGAAAAGCTAGCCTCATTCTGAGTGAGGGTTGGCTGTTGTTGTGATAACAACAATGTAATGTGAATTATGTGACTAAAACATTTGTAAAGACAGATTACTGTAATGGAACATTGTTTTTTTATGAATAGTACTGTACAGGTATATCAAATAATAATTTGTGCATCTTCATTTTCATAATGAATATACAGTTCAGTACCCAAAAATTACTGATCAACCAATATATATATGTCCACTATACATTATATTATCATTATTACTCCATTTTCCACTTCCTTATGGTGGGAAGGCATTTTCTAATAGTGTATAAGTAGTGTAATATGGCATTGGAAAAGGTTTTTCATGCTCAGGAGATTTATTTATTTACCAAAACTTTCACTTGACTTTCAAATAAATATAGATAGTGAAACCATTATATTCCAGGAAATCATACACAGCCGTATATTTACATATTACCTTGGCCAGTGGAAAATGTCTTGGTATGTAATGCTGAATGAGGATGAAGCATATAGTGAACCCTGGAAAGAGCACACTGCCTGCAGCATATAACAGAGTAACATTCTGTCCCAATAGAATTTTGTGCAATACTGTAAGTGCAAGTGAGATACATAGAATATGTACATGTTTGTTATTTTCAGTTAATAGTTTGTTTGACTTATTTCAGAAGTGTGAGCACAGAAAGAGGATTCTCATCATGGCTGCCAAGATGCCAGAAGCACTTTATTCATGCGAAGTGTGTGGTTTGGACGGACTTTCGGATGAGGACTTGCGGTCCCACATGTTGTTTGCTCATATAGAAGGAACATCATCGTGCCCTTTCTGTGATTTAGGAGATATAAGCCCAGATGAAATGATTCATCATGTTAATTCTGCCCATTTGGACTATTTAAGTCCACAAGATGAATGTTTAGATGATACTTTAATGGTAACAAATGGTTTTGGTGACCATATTATTATCACTAGCCCTTTAAGAGAAGATAGATTGAATAATAAACCATTGGACAATCATGTGCCTGTGATTACAGTAGAAGAAAATGATAATGACAATTATAATGCTAACCTAAGCCCTTCTCATAGCAAGGGGGGAAATTCCAGCAATCAGGGATCACCAGATCGTGCCCAATTATCACTTAATCTTAATCAACTGGAGAGACGAAACAGATTAGCAAGTCCGGGTGTGCGCAGCCCCTTGTTAGATGCCAGGGTGACAACGTGTCCAATATGTGGAATGAAAGAGCATTCACCAGTTAAGCTTGAAGAGCATGTCAATAGAGCCCATTTTGACCTGATGTCTCCCTCATTCCCAGCTGTTACCCCTCAGGAAGAAGTCATCTTTACTTGTCCTGTATGCATGAAGCAATTTGAATGTAGCCCAGATCTTGAGCTTCACGTCAACATTGAGCACAAGGACATCCTGAGTCCTTCAAAGGTAAAAAAAAAATATATAAATTTTATATATATATAATATATATATATATATATATATATATATATATATATATATATATATATATATATATATATATATATATATATATATATATATATATATATATATATATATAATTATAATAATAATAATAATAATAATAATATTATGTTGTTGAATATGACCGAAAAGGTAAGATTAATAATTCTAACATTTTCTCAATATTTCTTATCTTTTTCTTCACTGTCGGTGGTAATAAAAATATCAATTCTCCAAAATTCATTTTTTTATTGTCTGACGCCTGAGCACGTTTCGTAATGCTTATTACATTTTCAAAGACTTAATTTATACACAGATTCATCGAACATATACTCATTTTGGGTGAGGTGATATGGTACAAAGTTTTGGGTAAGGTGAACAGACTTATGACAAACATAAGACAGAACACGGAACAATGAATATAAATTGGATACGAGAACTGCAGAAGGCCTATTGGCCCATACTTCCTCTTGTTGCTTCCATATTGGTTTGGGGTCTTGAAGTGGGTAGAATATAGTTGTGCATTAATTGGCTGTTGATTGCTGGTGTTGACTTTTTGATGTGTAGTGCCTCACTGATGTCGAGCCGCCTGCTATCACTGTACCTATCGATGATATCTGTGTTGTTTAAGATTTCTCTGGTGATGGAGAAGAGATTTTATGTTCCTTGATGTAGCCCTGTTGCTTATGCATTGTTAATCGCCTGGTTGATACCTGGTTGATATCAAGCTTAACCCCTGCACTGCTCACCCATTTTCGGCAAAAATGTCTTGGTGCAATTCTCAAGGATATATTTTTGTTATTTTTATAATTGTTCAGGTAAAGTTAATGTCAAAATGTTTCCAAAGTCAACTATTTCCATTTCAAAACACAAAGAGTAATGAAAACATTTAAAAGTATTAAAATATAGCCTAATTAAAAAACAAAAAGCACAAATCTCAGAGCGCCTAAAGGCGCTTTGCGCAGTGCAGTGGTTAAGAAAGAGAAAGCGCCTGGAAAGAGACGTTGTTGTCTTGCCTATATACCGAGTTCTTTGGAGCTTACAGTCCCCAAGTGGGCATTTAAAGGCATAGACGACGTTGGTCTCCTTTAAGGTGTTCTGCTTGGTATCTGGAAAGTTTTTTATGAGTAGATTGGCCATTTTTTTTTTGATGGTTGACAATATATCATAAAACCAAAAAAACGGCCAATCTACTCGTGAAAAACTCTCCAGATACCAAGCAGAACGCCCTAAAGGAGACCAACGTCGTCTATGCCTTTAAATGCCCACTTGGGGACTGTAAGCCCCAAAGAACTCAGTATATAGGCAAGACAACAACGTTTCTTTCCAGGCATTTGTACATAAAATATGAAGTTCTTCATTGGTAAATACCGATTTAATACTCGGTGTATTTGGAGTAATCCTTGTTTTTATTGTCGCTAACATTTAATATTCTGGGCTATTTAGTTACTAATGATGGCAACCACTGCTTTTTATCGTCATTATGAATGTGCTTCTTAACAACTCTGCTGTGATAGATAAAGTTGATAATAGCTCTGGTAATAAAATCATTATTAAATCGATAATAATGCCTTGGGAGTAAAGTAAACTGATGTAATATGAGACAAAGTTATATCTAAAATAAATTTCAAATGCATTTCTTAAATTATAATTGAAATTCTGATTGTGCACTTGTGCATTCCTATGGAGGAAGTGATTATGCAAGTACCAGTAGCTACAATATGTACATTTGAGAAGTGAGGTCTTGTGTGCACATGTTGAATGGATGGGGTTATTTGTAAACTAAAAATGTCTACTGTACATATAAAAGTACAGTACTGTACTGTTCTGTTCTGTTCTGTATTTTGTTCTGTTTTTATCCTTATGTTACTTTTGCTTACTCATGATTGTCTTAACAGTCCGATGTTGAAACGCCTGTGGAAAGTGAAGATAGTGATATTGGTGTTTGTCCAGTGTGTAGTCGAGCGGGGTTTGGTTCTCATAACGACCTTGCTGCTCATATTGATACCCACTTCTCACGTAAATCATCCATTGGTAGGTATTATTAGATTTCTGTCTATTTTTTTTAGCTTTCATAACATTATGGATAAATGAAAAGGAAGCCCAGAACATAGATTCAAGAATCTATTTTCTTAAACATTGCACATTTAGAATGATGGGTAGTTTAAAGTGTGTTTATCCTTTCTCTAACATATATTTCTTTGATGGGATTGAACATTTTAACGTTTAATGTGATTCACATTAATTTATGCATTAGTTTGGTGTTAAAAAGTATAATTTTAACTTGTTAGGTGTCAGAATATTTTAATTTAATATTTAAAAACAATTACATTTAAAAATAAATGACAATCTGTTGTCTAGTTACTCCAGATGAGGGAGGATGGGAAAGACGCCTTGTTACAGACTTGGAGAAACAAGAGAAAGAAGTTCAGCGCATGAGGGAACAGCAAGAGTTTTCTCTATTAAGGGTATGTCACCGTAAATATCAAACACTAAATGTAAGAGAAGGTACAAGGTTTATGTAATGTATATGACTTCAAGGTAATTAGTTTACCAAAGAACATAAGGTTGTTCTATTGTAATCTAAATGACCCCATAAGGTCAGAGTGTATTGGTGCTAGGGAGCACATGAGGAAATCATCTAACTAAAATCTAACTAAATAGTACAAAAAACAATGTGGCAGAGGTTTTGCAGGGTAGATGCCAGAAGTTGTTAGTTTATCCTATACACTAAATGTGAGGCATGGACAGCATATTGCTTTTCTTTCTGCCTTAACACCACCTTGGGTGCCTAGACCTTTTTGTACAAGATGGCAGAACACATTGTAACTTTCTCTCCCACTATGGAATGCCAATTTTAGTATGATACTGGGAGTAGAAGAAACATCTGGAAAAATTGGCTAACAATTTCAAGGAGATTTTCATCTCCCCCTAGATCCTTCCACCCCAGAATGCTGGGATTGCCACTAGAGCAAGAGCATAGCTCTGAATATTGATAATACATTTACAACCAGGGGAACTGGAGTAGGCCATGATGCTTACAAATTTTCTAACAGATGCACAGCATGGCTTCTGAGAGTGAAGATCTTGCTTAACAAACTGTAATGAATTCTGTGACAGGATCTTCAAAATAAGACAAGACAAAAGAAGGAAGTATGGGTAGACTGCATCTTCCTGGATTGCTAAAAAGTTTATGATATACCTCCTTACAAAAGATTAATAGACAAGATAGAAACGATAGAAACGCACTTCATGAATGATTGGAGATGAAAATACACTCCATAAGATAGCTATAGAATTTCTGAAAGAGAGACAGAACAGTATTCAATTTCTGGATTGGTTTTAGCCAAACAGTAACTTGAGAAGCTGCTGCAGTGCAAGTAATAAGAAATCATATTTGAAGAGTGGGTACACAGTTTGCCACAGCAGGAGCCATGGAAGTAGCAACAAAAGTGAAGTAACTTGCAGCTGGAGGCCAATGACTTGAGTCAAGAAGCAAGATCAGATGGACTGATCAAACCTCCACTAAAAATTTTGTAAAACCAGTTATCATTTCACCAATATTTCACAGCACTGTACACACTGTACTTTGTAGGGCTCCTATGGACTAGTTTGCTTGCTGAAAATGAGCTACATCTTAATGTGTGCATATATTAACACTTTCTGCTGATGAGGACTCCGCCCTGAGTCCTGTTTCACCTCACCGCTTCCGCATGGTGGACATAAATTTATGTCCTCTTAAAATATTTGTATAAAATTAAATTTTAATCCGATTTACTTTGGGTTTGTTTCAAACTGCGCGCCATGAGGCTCTCTTTCTCACCACTAGGCTGCATGGTACAATAAGTTCATGAAAGGTGTGGACCACTTCGATCAAATGGTATTACCATTTTACCCGGAAAACTCACAAGTGGACCTAAAAGATAACGTTTTATTTCCTGCAAATGGCTTTGCATAATGCCTTTGTTTTGTACAAATACAACACAACTGATCAAAAAAAGCTAACATTGCTACAGTTCCACGAGGTGGCAAATTGGACCCTATTGTGCTGAGACCCGGAAGATTTGCCTCAAACAGCAACAGTATCTCAACACTTGTGGCACGCTCCAGACATAAATGATGACACAGGTCCTGCCTATGCTGACGCCATGCAAACTCCTGGACCATCTGGTGTGAGGCGGCCCTTGTTCACTTCAACACCTCAAGCTGAAGCAGCAACCGAATCAGAACCCGAGATGTCTGGCACACTGCCATTTGACGAGACGGTTTTGTCAGATGACTCTGACTCAAATGTTGAACCTCCAGCGATTCAGTTGATTCTGAAAATCGCATGAACTACAAACTGAAACAAGTATTTTGATACCAGAATGAACACTGTATCACATAAACTGCCATAAATAGACTCGAACTTTCATAGATTTTTTTTGAGTGTAGCGTGTGTCTGCATGAGTGTCCCAAGCGGGTTGCAGATGGGTGACTTTAGCCGTTTATACAGGTAATGTATTTTGTATTTTGATACCAGAATGAACACTGTATCACATAAACTGCCATAAGTAGACTCGAACCTTCATAGATTTTTTTTGGGTGTAGCGTGTGTCTACATGAGTGTCCCAAACGGGTTGCAGGTGGGTGACTTTAGCCATTTATACTGGTAATGCTTCCCCCATATCATGTATTATATGCATATGTCTGTTTAGGGAATTTTATTCCGATCAATGTACAACCAAAAATAACTGTGTGCAACAAGTATAAACTTGACAAACATAACAAAAGTAAAAACATTTCGTGTGTGTTTGACGCTCACTGATATGTTCCAGCGTTGTTTTATATTTGGCGCTATTCTATCTTACGCTTTGTTGATCTTTTTTACCTACGGGCTCATAGAACATTCTATTGCGAACACATTGACATAAAAATGAATGACGTACATAGAATAATAATGTCAGGAGAGTGAAATAAGTATAAACTTTCAAAGCGCCGTATCGCACATGTCGTCCCGTCACCGATACCGGGTAATAATTTCACCACTTCCCACACACTTGCGGGTGGGCCGCAATCATTATTCTACGTTTATATTCATATCACCATGTTGGGAATTTCATTGCGAGTCCATTGATACCAAAATTAACGCTGTAGGACAAGTGTGGAGGTGATAACGATCTCAAGAGTAAAAACATTTTGTTGCTGTTGGGCGCTCACGGCGAGTCATCTTCGTAGTTATTTATTTGGTGCTGATATCCCTATACGTTTCGTGACTCTTTTTATTGACGTTCTTCTAGAGAATTTTATTGCGAACACGTTGGTACCAAAATGAAATACGTAGCTCGAGAACTAAGGTCAGGAAAGTAAAAAGAGTATACACATTTTTGTTTTTACGCTTACGCGGGCAAAAACGCCGCGCGCACATACCGTTTTTTTTTTTTTTACCATCCCAGGGCGCGCGAAAGTGTTAAATACTGTACTGTATTGAGATAGTCTAGAAGGCCATTTCTATTTTTTGGATTTATTATTGGCTGTACTATTTCTGTAATTGCAATATAATCACCTTATTGCTCTTGTTTTAAAATATACTGCAGGCTATAAGTATGTACTCTATATAGATGTTCTGTATGACATGTTCAAATCCAATTCTAGCATATTGGACTTCAATTTTGCCAATGAAAAGTGTGTTGCCTTGACAGTTGTAGGTAGAATAACAACATATTGCTCTTAACTTATTTTTTTATTCTTTGTGGTTATCTGTAGGCTCAGTATGGCATGGATAATGAAGGAAACTTCTCACAGCAGTCTCTAAGCAACATGCAGAGAGCAGTTTATGCGGGGGAAATGACAGTTGCAGATTATTATGAGAGACAAATTGAATTAAAAGTTGCTGAAAAGAACGGTGTTGATGATGGACACTCGTGTACAAAAGGTAAGTGGCGGCTTTGCATTTAAAAAAAAATTCTTGATACTACTGTGTAGATGTTTACAAACAAGACATTCTCTGTCCACATTAAGCCGAGGTTTTCACTTGGACTTAAAAATCCCTAGTTTCCATATTTCTTTTGAATGTCATTTTGATGCACTTTGTTCTTTTCTCCACTAGACAAGGCTATGTAGTCTCTCCTCCAATTTTCTTGGTCACAAACATCTGTCTTGTGTAGTTGCTAGAGTTCGTTGCTTTATTCCTAAAGGAAAAATATTCATTGGGTTTTAAACTTTTTCATACTAGGTTATATCTAGTTATTTTGCCAATTGCTCAAGAATTCCTTTGACTTCTCTCCCTGTATTATTATTGTGAGTGCCAATTGTCTTTGGAGCGGTTATGTTCTCAAATATATTTGATATAGTTGATGTGGGAATTAGATTTTTTCTTTATTTGTTTTTTCCAAAATATATAGTAGTTGTAGATAATGGAAGGAATGTGTGTTGGACACCCAAGTAAGTGGTGTGTGGTTACCTTGTCTCAGGTCTCCTGGGGCCTATTAAGGCAGTCAGCGAAGGTGGCAACAACGTGAAAGGAACGTATCTTTGTACCACCGTTGATCATTATGGCTCCACCTACGGTGACCGTGGTTGGGGCTGTGGTTATAGGTGAGCATATAATCTATTTTATATAAGTAACGTGTGCATCATATTTTCTACATTCCAGATTCATATGCTAGACTCGTAGCTATACTGTATTCATAAATATCTTGACCAGTCTGGTTTTCAAACATAAAAGTTATACCAATTGTTATGAGATCTTTAATTTTACTTGTGGATATTGAACTTGAAAGTAAATAAATAATTAAATTTGCTTTGTCAAGAATGTGCATTTTTTATGATGCATCAAGGATAGCTGCTGTGGATGAAAGGAAAAAGACCTCTGGTGTGAAATGGGCTTGTTACTCTTGTCATGCACAGACTTACTTAATCCTCCTGGGAATGGGTTCCTTTTCCTTTTGAGGTTGTTCTTGTTCCTTAGACCAGTGATCTTAAGTGATAGTGATGTTTGATATCAGTTTGTATTGCAAGACAGGTGTATCAAACTTGATATTCATTAAAAATATATAGTATGGGAAAACATATATGTATTGATGAGGTGTATTATCTGATGAAGCATGTAAGAACAAGGGTACCATTGACTTGTGACTTGGAGGAACTGATAGGCCTGGGACTCTAAGTTTCTGGTATCATGGTGTGAAGGTGGCCTCCCACCCAAACGTAACAACATTGACCCTTAAGCTGTGGCCCTTGCTCACTAAAGGTCACACTCGGAACCAGAGATCTTTCTAATGCTCAAATATCATAGCGGGTAATAGTTGTCATTGTTCATTAGAAAAAAAAATATTAAAGTTGGGAGACATGTGACAACATTGCACAGAAGTAAGGTTGTATAGGCGTGAACCAAGAATATACAGTACAGTATGTCTATCCAGCAAATTTATGGTTGGTTTGAACACATTTTAATCCAGTAAAAAAATTTTTGTGCAATTAATGTTTTACTGTACTTTGTTCATGTAAGCCTTTACAATGTGAACCCATCTGGATACAGACCAGAATAGCTGGCATAATCTAAAACTTGACTCAAATATGAATTTGGGTCATATAAACTGTAAAATAAATAATGGGTATTGATTGTCCATTCACATATGCTGTATCTGCATACCTTTTATATCCACAGGCTTTTGAGCATGGTACTGTTGTTGCATTTTGTGATTACTCCCCTATAGTTGAATCATGAATAGCTACTGCTTGGTATGTCAGTCCTTAGGTTCCAGTGAACCAAGCACTTCTCCAGCTCACCAGTAACACTTCTTCATACTTCTACAGTATAATCATGCCATCTGCTTAAGAGGGCTAAAAAATACAAATAAAACTTCAGTAAACAAGTTTAAGACTACAGTATTTCTCCCAGAGATGTACATTTGTTACCTATGAAAGTCATTTATCCATTTGCCCTTAGGCCTGACTCCTATGGATATGATATAAATGAGAATGAAGTGCAATAGCACGCTAATTAATAAAAATACTGTACTTTGATAATCCACTGCTTTGAAAACACAAGGAAACATGGCCTGTATATTACAACCCAATCCGGTAACAGTGAGCGAGAATAATAGCTGCAGCTGCTTTTATGGCGTCAAGTCAGGTCTCCTGGGGAGAGGTGTAAGCATTAGGTAATAACCTCCTTGTTACATAATTGCTTATTGAATCTGGTAACCATTGCCCTGAGGAGATATTAAAATTTGGATTATTGTTTATAAAAGTAGATTCTATTATAAGTAAAATTTGGAACTTGGACTGTAGTAATGGAAAGTTAAATTTGAATGTTAACTACATTTTCACTAAGGTTTCTGTTGATGATGTTCTATTATTCCTTGAGGACAAATTGAAAACTTTCCAACATATTTTGCCTTTTCCAGTAACTAAGAAAACAGAACTAACAGTTGTGTGTATCTACTAACGTATTTTTGTTTTGAAACAGTTTTTACCGTAAAAAATATGGTTGTAGTATGGGTAGTCCCTTATCTCCAGTGTTATCTAACCTGTATGTGGAGTACAGTACTCAGAGACATGCATCCTCTCTTAGATCAACCCTTAAGACATGATTTGGTACAGATTCATTGATGACATATTTACATGTTGGAAGGATAACTGGGGGTCTTTCTCTGAATTCTTTGAGAGGCTGAAAGCACTAGTTACCAGTATCAAATTTAAAGTTGAATGGGAATCAGATGATAAATTACCCTTTCTAGACATCTCGGTAATAAGGAGTAACACCTCGCTGCGCTTCATCGTTTGCAGGAAAGATACATATACACGTAGCTTTCTCCATTACAGTACTTCAGCAATTGTGTGAAGAAAGTGAATAGTAGTGTTGCTTCAGGTCTTTTCTCAATAGCATTGCAAATCTGTAGTCCTCAGTGGTTAGACATTGAAATCAATAAAATATACAGTCAACTCAATAAAGCAGGATACCCTAATTGGTTCCTTGTTGAAGCTTTGAAAGTTTCCAAAGCAAATTACTATCAGACAGACACCATTAGGCAGCAGGAGATTGCCATTGAGAACAGCTTGGTCATTTCATATAGTTCTAACATAGAGCACATTGTTAAAAACTAAAGCAAACTAGGTAAAACAAAATTCCTTTTCAGTTACATCAAATAAAGTCAGAAATGAAATGAAAGGGGGAGGAGGAAGTGGGTATGAGTGGATCAAGTGGGAGATTGGGGAAGCAGGGTGGGGGCTGGCCCCTCATTACATCTGCAGTGCACTTGTGCTGGTACCACAAGAGACATTTCTGTGGAGAGCCTCGTCGGCTCTCGAAGCTATCCGAACTGATATGTGCTATGTTAGTCTGAGGTCATTGTTACGTGCCGCCTTTAACTGCTTGTGAATAGCAGTCTCCCTGAAATTTCCCCAAAATCACATGTGCACTAGGTGATTTGTTTAGACTGGAAGGAATGAGAGACTAATTCAACTATACACCAGTGTATATTAAAGCATAATATACAATTACTCAGACATACATACATCTAATTAGATTAAGGAAATGTGACCGGTTCAGTATTAAGGACCAACATTAGGTAAACACAAGTAAATCAAAGGAAATGGCTAATTAACTGATAATCACAAATGACACACCTAATAACTAAACACCGTTTGTGAAGGGTTGCCTGATTAGTTTTCTTTTTAGGAGAGTTATTGTGATATTTTTGGATGTAGATTCAAAGTTTAACCAGACAGCGGTCTGTTTTGATTTGTCTATCTTTCTGGTTCTTTTCCCGGTCGATGGCAATTATAACATACAGTACAGTACTTTAAATGTAAAGTGCTCATAGACCATTGCTCCCTGTGCCTCTCTGACAGCCAGATTCTGGTTCAGGTTCCCAACAGGTCATGTTGGTGTCAGAGGACTGGCACTATATTTAGACTTTGCAGTACCAATGCATAAGCACCAGAAAGCTACTGAGTACCTTTCAGAAAAGGGCATTTCATTAAATTCAACATATGATTTTTTCTAATATGTGCACAACTCTTTGCAGAAATATACAGATGCTGCTAAGTTCTCTACAACATCATACAGGCTACTATGCTCGACTTTTTTCTGGACCAAACATGATGCCTTCAATATCTCAAATCCAGAAATTAATTGAGCAAGCATGGAGAAATGGATTTGATCTACAAGTGAGTGTTTGTTAACTTAAATTTTTATTAAATTATCCTAGATAGAGAGGCATTTGCATATTTGCTTGTTTCAATTATGTGCAGAGAAGGTTCATAACTATATTGTTACTGAGTGATGTATCCCCTGGAGGTAATGGTTATGATGATTTTATAATCATTTGAATACATTATTGGGGTTGGGAAGAAATTGAGCAATATTTTGACAAATTAGAATAGCTACATAATAATTCCTTCACCCATGCCCTAATGCTCCCAGTAGTATGAATTGCACTAGATTACTAAAGCTGCTACATTTTTATGTATTGAAAGACAGTCTTTTGGTGCCTCATACTGTTGCTTCTTGTCTGTTGATTATGGTGAGGCCTCTTTTGTTGGCTTTTGGCGTTGACATTTCGTCATTGCTTCTTCGTACTTTCTCTTACCTTTTTCTACTTCGGCCTCCTTCTCTTCCTTCTAAGCTTTTGTGATTTCTGTATTGTGTGCATCAAACATGTGAGTGGTGCATGTCTGATGGGAACAGCTGACAGGGGCTCAAGTTGCCGGGGCTGCCATTTGGTGGTGGACACCTGTAACTAACTAGTAATTGGGACTGGACAGCAAGTGTATACATAGCTTTTGTCAGAATTACCAGTGTTTTCCAGTTGCTTATTTTTGGGCTCTGCCTTTCTGGTGGTTTTCCTTTCATTCTGGCTTGATCCTCAGATTCCCTAGCCCCTATTGAGGGGGGCCCAGATTCTGTTTCTGGTCATCGGTAGACATTTTTTACTCAAAGGGCTTGGTGGTGGTACCTTAGACTTTGAGCTAATTAAGCATTTCCTTACATTTGTCATTGTAACACATTGACCTACAACTTTCACATACTTGAGTACGAATGCCAAACAATGTTTATTACAGCATACATATAAATTCGTGAATTAAAACTGCCTTATTCATTGTCAATAACTTCAACTTCAATTATATCTATAACTAGAATTTCAACTTCAGTATACAAAAATCTAGTTTCTGACCGATTCTCACCATTTTTACATATAGTGTGTACAGCTGTCTGTTCTAGAATCCCTATAAAATTAATTTTTCATAAATTCTAAATGTTTGGAGTTATAAATTTTTGTTGTCTAAATTTGCGCATATTTCAAATGTCATACTGACAAAATTTGTTTACAGTAAACTATACTGAAAACCTATACAGTATTCTAAATACTGTATATGAAAATGAAGATCATATGCTTATTCTGAGAGCATAATAACACCAAATGAACAGTTGGTGATATTTTTATATTTTTGTAGCTGATTTCAAAATCTGACGTTTTCAATATTAAATTTTCTAATTATTTTTTCTTGTTTTTCAAGTTACACTTGTATCATTTAGACAAAGTTGAAGAATTTGCCTAGTAGATTATGCACAAAACATTTGAAAACGTTTCAAAAAATGTTAAAAAACTGAGTTCAATGTCAAACATCATATGATGATTTGTGCAGTTTAAGGATTAAGAGGAGATGTGGAAAGGGAAAGCTCCAAGTCTGCTAACAATAGTTGTCTGCTTTTGTGTTCACCAGTGGAAAAAAAATTATTTGAAAATCTGGTTTAATTTTTTCCAGTTAACCCAAGCAACCAGTGAATACTGTAGTGTGGCACAGTAAATGAACGCCATTATTTGATACCTCTTGTCTTTATTGAAGTTACTTTTATTTACAGGGATGTGAGCAGTTAGGTGGTAAGTTATCCAACACGAGGAAATGGATTGGTGCAACAGAAGTTGTAACCTTACTCTCATCCTTCAGAATCAGGTGAATTAATAGTAATATGAGCAATATTTTATGTGAAATCATAAGTTCCAGAAATTAAAAATAAACGACAGGATAAATTGTTGATAGTTATATAAATATACTGTATGTTAACTGGCTGTAATAAATACAGTAATAATACATTTTGTCGGGGTATTGTAGCCTATGTATATACAGTGGTACCTCAGCTTACGAATTTAATCCGTTCCCAGAGATAGTACATAACCTGAAAATTCGTAAACCGAAAAGAATTTTCCTACAAGAAATAATGTAAATTGAATTAATCCGTTCCACACCCAAAAATATTATTTTCAAAGTAAATTTTATACCTAATTCACCCAAATCATTAGTACTAAAGTATGTACAAGTTATTGCTTACCTTTATTGAGGACTCTTGTTGGCATATGGAAGACGGTGAGGGAGGGGGGAGGAGGAGAGGTGTTTGGAAGGGAAGTCCCGTTCCATTATAACATCAGGCAGTGATGACTTCTCTGGAGTACTCTATCTCCTAAGTTTTTCAGGAGTACCACTAGGACCTGGTTGTGGCTCACTGCTTGCTTGTCATACTAAGAATCTGTCTAAAGACATTTGTTTTCCCTTACATTTTAATACTTGTCTGTAGTGAGACATCACATTGTCATTCAAATTGTCAATGCAACGGCCTGCTACAGCTTTATCTGAGTGAGTTTTTTCAACAAAACTTTGCAGTTCTTCCTATACTTTACACATTTTCTTAATGAGGAAGGCGCATCCTCTACTGCCTCTACTCACAACTATTTTCTTAGGTTTAACCTTACCACTTACTTTCTTAGGACCCATGGCCAGATATATAATAATTACTTTATGTTCAAATTCACTAAAATCCGAAAAACACTGAAATTCTTTACAAAGAATTCAAGCTCGATTGTTGCTAGGTGGGAGGTACTGGTAAACTGAGGCGCAGTCGTCGTGCCACCACGCACTAGGTCGGCCATACTCATATCAACAAACTACGTTACCTGATGCAAAGTTCATAACCTGACTCGGATTTTATGAAGAAATTGGGCTCGTAACCCGAAAAGTTCGTAAAGAGGGACATTCATAAGCCGAGGTGTCACTGTATATACTTTAGGCTTATATTGAGGTCCCCGATGGTTGAATTACTGCCTTTACCTTCTCCAGGATTGAACCCCCACAGCAGTTGCCTAACTTCCAGGTACATATGTAATGCTAAGTGAACAGCTGTATTTGGTGAAAGCAAATGTGTCCAATCATTTCTGTCCCACCAGGGACTCAAACCTAGGATTCCCAATTACGAGTTGAGAGTGAACCCATCTGTCATTGTTGTGTGTGTGTGTACAGTATTTAATTTCTGGAACTTAAGATTTCAAGTAAAATAACTGAATTGTGATAATTTATTAAAAAGTATGGAGAATTTTGAATTTAATTCAATAACAAGTCTGTGTTTCACAAGTTTGACATAGCCCTCAACTCCAGGTGTCAGTTGATTGACTGCCATCGACCAACAGGAGCAGATGGGACCCACCCAGAATTGTTCCGATGGTGCCTTGACTATTTTTCCAAGCCTTCAGAGTTCAAGCCTCCTGTATATCTCCAGCATCAGGGTTAGATTCTATGGATTTTAATTATGTCTTTTTGTTTTATAGACTTGTTTTATTTGGATTTGTCCGTATGTCTTTTTGCTCTTGTATTGGCATCTTGATTATTCTATGACATACAGTGCTAAAGCCTTCATGACTTGGTGCTTTCTTTTATTAATTGCTTAGTGTGCCATAATGCAAAAGAAGGCATAGATGGATGGGGGCGCCCTTTAGAGTGCAGTAATAAAATTAGGATAGAATCACTATGGGAGCAGGCCAAGAACTCCCAAGGCTAACTGCTCTGATTTCATCAATGCCAATAACATGAATATGTTGTCTTGGTTTTCTCTGACCAGATGAAAGATGAGAGGAAATATCAGCACTGTGGAAACATGCCCGACAGACCACTGGAACATTATCTAACACAGTGCACAGTTACAAACCTGTTAAGATTTCTACTTAGATTCAACAGAGCAGAAGTTGTTGTTAAACACATGGGACAAAATCATACTGAAGTAACAATACAAGTCATAAATACTCATACTCTGCCCAAGTAAAACAGAAACAAGCAACACTTAGTGGGCCAGCCAGAGGCTTAGGGCCCACGCAAGAATATCCCTGCAAAAAAAAAGAAAAAGAAAAAAAAGAAAAAGAAACTTCCGATGTTACCAAAACACCGTAAATTGAAAATAAATCGTGCTCTATCTCTGGGTAAAAGCAGCAAAACCTGTCTGTACAAAGTGATGGAGAAGTCAACACATTTGTTGAAAAATATTAGCAATGATGAAAATTCAAAACTGAGTGAAGAAATTTTTGAGCTGCTGTAATGGAGTGAAACAGAAATGGTATTCCTTGATATAAAGGCAGTAGATGATGATACTATCCACTTCATCTTTATCAGGGAACAACTTACACTTTCCTCAGATCTCATTTACAAGTGCTTCAACTTTCACACAGATCTAAAAATATTCAAGAACACCAACCTCAGGTGACACTAGAAGATAGAGGAAAGAGGTGATATAATCACCACTTACAAAAAATAACAGAAATAGACGAAACTGACAGAGGAACTTAAACCAGCAACTTCAAGAACAAGACAGATTCAAGCTAAGGAAACAAAGGTGTTGGAAAAATATTAGAAAGTTTTCTTTTGCAAACAGTGGTAAACAGTTGGAACAGGTTAAGTGAGAAGATGGTGGAGGCCAAAGCTGTCAGTAGTTTCAAAGTGTTATAAACAAAGAGTGCTGGGAAGACAATACACCATGAGCGTAGCTCTCATCCTGTAGCTACACTTACGTAATTACTCACTCGTCAAGACCTGTGATTGGTTGACAACTCTCAACAGATACTTGTGTACACCACCAGAAGTACTCCTGGAGAAGTTACATCTAAAAGAGTAACGATTTAAATTTTAAAGAAGCTGCCTCCTGCCATAAAACTAGTTGTACAATATATATTAATGTTAATATACCATATTTCTTCTGGAATATATTTATTAAATATATTTTATTTATACAGTTTGTTTAATTTGATGTGTTTAGTTTGTCTTAGAAACCATTTTTAATCAATTAAAGGTTTTTCATTTTAACCTGTATTAAATGCTACCATATTAAAAAATTTCAGGCCTTAAGTGATCCTATGACTCGGTGAGCCTTCTCTCTTATTCCTTCATGGTCTGAACAGTGTGTTTGAAGCAAATTGTTCAGTGGATCAAACAAATGTTCATTTTAGTGAGGATTGTTCACCTTAGCTACCGGTAGGATGCAGCCATGTTAGCTGCCAACCTAATCTGATTAACTATTATTTAGTACATAAAATGCTTTTGAACAAACTATAATATGACAATATTTTATATTTTATGTACAGTAATGTACAGGTATTATAAAATACTAGTAATAATGAAATAATTCAAAAGACATCCAAAAGGAAATCTATTATTGCGCTACATATCAGTCTATCAGTCCCCGTGGTGTAGTGGTAAGACACTCGCCTGGCGCTTTGGCCTTGGGTTCGTATCTTGGCCGGGGAGGATATATTGGGTGTCAATCCTTAACTGTAGCCTCTGTTTACCCAACAGTAAAATGGGTACCCTGGTTGTTAAACCATTTGACGGGTCGTATTCCGGGGAACAATGGATTAAGGACCTGCCCAAAATACTACGTGTGCTAGTGGCTGTACAAAAATGTAAGAACTCTTGTACAGTACAGTATATATAAATAAAATAAATAAATTAAAAAATATTACTGTGGATTGCACATGCCAAAAAAAAATTTATGCCATGTTCAAGTACTCAAAAAATACATAAGAGAAAAATACAAATAAATTATTATTAAAGTATTGTTGTCAGTCAGTAATAACTTGACAATATTACCAAAATAGATTTGGAAATGTTCTGAAGTCAGTCATAATATGCCTTCAAACAACAGAGCTGCTTGGTTGGCCGAGTCTACAATGGTGTAAGCAGTTAACACATTATATGCACCTTAATTTTTTTTTTTTTATTAACTATGTATTAACTATGTCATACAGCAACAACAATGGTGCTGAAGATAATAAGAAAAAGTAGAAATACATTTCCATTGGGCAGAAAATTGACATGATACACAAGTAGGTGTAAAGTGCTGCTACCACACTCAGGATATAAGGCAGGAGGGGAGGCTGGCTGCATGATCACCCTCTCTCTCACTTTCATTTTGTTTTATAATAAGTTTTACATTTGTGTGTTCAATAATGATGAATATATATCCAGTTTTAACACCAAATTGCTTGTCAGTGATTGTATACTCTATAGTATATGACAGTCAAAATGAAGTATGCACAATAAATTAATTTTGTGTGAATTCTAGTAGGGTTTCCCAGGGCCTAGTATTCCCACCTGGAATACTTCAAATCTTGGTTACCATTCAAAGCTATAATAAATCATGAGCACCTACCAGAGGCCTGGATTAGAATCTGGTAGAATAGAGGCAACGTGCAGTCTGGGGATTCAAGATCCCTAACGTACTGAAGGAAAGGCCACCAGAAAGATAGTACAATCAAACGATGAACTGCTTGGACAGCATCAGCAACCCTGTTGTGGAGTATGTACATATTCATTGTCTGGGTCCACTACTTAGCACCACTTACCACAAGATGTCTCTTCTTGTATCCTGGGGAGCCTGGCCAGTTTTTCCCACGTATGGTTGTTTCCTTTATGTGCCTAACTGCTCAGCCTGCGCAGAAAGGCAGATGTCATATATTACGAAAATTCCCACAGCCTTCAAAAAAGAAATAGACCCATTGCTCATGCACTTGCTTCCTGGGTCAGATTCCTGGAAGTGAAGAATGTCATTAGCCCTGGCACTTGGTATAATATGTAGGAAAAGTCTGGAGATACATGTCATCCTGCAGATCCTAAAAATTGTGGACATCACCCCACTTCACAAAGGTGATAAAACACTGGCATAAAACTACAGACTGGTTACACTGACATTACACATCATTAAGGCTTTTAAGAGGGTGCTAAAATGCCAATGTAATGGTTATATGGAAAGGAATGAGTTATATACTCCAGATCCTCACAGTCTTAGAGCAGGAAGATCTTTGCAACTACTTGATCTCTGACAAAATTACAGAGGCATGTTGTATATACAGGTTTTGCAGAAACATTTGAGTGTAACCATAAAATAGCCTTTAAAATAAAAGCTAAAGAAAAAACGGGTAGAGTTGGGTGGTGGGTTTTCAAAGTGCAGAACTTGGTTCTACAATGTACTGTCCTCACACCGTTGCTCATCCTCATAGAAGACATAACCGAGAATATAAGCCTTTCATAGAAGGAAAGTGTGCAGATATACTTTACTGCATGCACAGAGTTAATGAAACAGTTAAACTTTTGGGTTCCTTCAATCATTTCAGAATTTTGTTTGGGTGACTAACAAACATTTCTCAGGAGGAGGGAAGGAGATCAGGGGAAAGTGCCAAGCTAATATGACTATATAGCACTTGGAAGGGGGGGTCAGGATAAGGATTAGGGATTGAACAGGGGAAAGGAATGGTGTCCAACCACTTGCACGGTCAAGGATTGAACGACGACCTGCATGAAACGAGACCGTCACTCTATCATCCAGCCCAAGTAATTGGGCAAAAGATTGAGTGGTTGAGCTCAACCTTCTCAAGAAGGTCGAGTGTTTGCGACTCAAATTTTTAGTGTGCTTCACCTCAGCACGGGGTTGATACATGCTCCTCAACCAGTAGACTGGTAAAGCAGTTTTAAAAAGGTTTCCATGTTTGGAGAGCTGAGATGCTTACAGGATCCTATCATATCCACTACTGTACATTCCTGTCATGCCAGTGGCATAAGCTAAAGAAACTTTTGTTATGGTAAATGTTAGGAGCTAGTTCTGTGGATCAATGCCATTTTAGTTTATAGGATTTATTGAAAATGAAGGTTAACAATATTTGTTATATAAAATAGTAGTGCCATTGGTATCTCACATGTGCAAAATGTCAATACATTTTTTCAGGTCACAGCCGAACTGTCATTGGCGTTGAACAGCTTGGTGGTACTGAAGGAGGAATCCGCCTCCTGGTATTGGACCCGTCCCACTCCCCAACACAGATAGCACAGCTTCTGCACACACATTCAGCACCTGCAGCCATGAGACTACTTCGAAAGCCACTGTCCAGCATGCGAGCCAAGCAATACCAAATGGTTGTTGTAGTTGGCCTTATTGAAACTGAACAGGAATATCAGGTCAGATTTAGTACAGTATTAAACACTTTCATCCCCAAGCTGGATGACCAGAGGATATAATTGTGCGTGTAACTACCCAAGTGTAGCTATAGGATAAAACTTGCACTCATGGTGTGCTGTTGTCCCTGTAATCTCTGTAATATGAAGTTTTGAAGGGTTTGATGGTTTTGGCATATAGAGTACAGTACTACCCTTCATTTAATTTATTCCATTTGTGAGCCACTGCAAAAGTGAATTAGCACAAGTTTTTGGGAGGGCCACCCCTTGTAGCACCCCAAGCTACACTGATATACCTGTCAAACCCTCAGTATCTACCACATCAGGCTCTAATGATTCATGGGTACCTACTGGAGAACAGTACCAGAATCTGGTCCCTCTCAATAGAGGGAAGGGAAGTTTAGGACCAACATAAAAGACTAAGAGAAAGACCAAGATGAAGGTAGAGTGCACCAAAACAGACAACTGCATGTACACATTGACAACACTAACCATAACTGCACTACCTATCATTACACAACCAATTGCCACCCTGGTCATCAGGAGAGCTGGGTCACCTACTCCATTCACATAACTGGTTTCACCCTGTCCAGTACTGGACTGGCCAACTGCTGGGCCCAGAGTCTACTTTTCAGATAAGTGTTAGCCATCTATTGGACTTTGTCTAGCATAGGGGCCTGTGCTTCTTGTTAGCTTCAGGTGCATGTTTTGCACCTCACTTGGTATGTTAAAGATGTAGTGTTCATTACAACAGCATGATGCCAGGTTCTTCCAGGGTTACCTTCTTTGAGAATGTTTGGATGCCTCTTCTTTTTAGGCTTCTCTCGAGGGGCCTGTTCCCAAGCAGTTCAGGAGCTTTTGCTCCTCTGCAAGGCTTAGTAGATGTGTGTGGCCATTCTCTTGCTGAGCCTTTTTTGTTAAGGAATGTATTGTTATGTAACATAATAAATGTGTGGTATTTTATCTGGCTGCATACCCTTTTCTTCCTGTTCATTACTTTTGCGTGACCAAGGGATTTGGATTTCCATGCTGCTTGTTGTTCCAGGACATGTTCCAATAGTCTGGTGTGTTGTTCATTTGGGCTTTTGTTGTCTGCATGCTTGCGACTTTATCTGTTTTTGTAGCATTGTACTACCTGCCTGCCTTTCAGTCCTGTGCTTTTGGAGCTATTCTTGAGTGCTCATGGCTCATTTCTAGGACAGTATTCCTGTGAAATGCTGCTTGTGTTGCTTTAGTTCCATTGTCCTGGCACTAATGCCCTGTGTAGTATTCGTGTTTCCTTCCTTTCCTAATAGTGAGTCATCCTCGTTTTTCTACCATTTTTCTATGGCGAGACAGCTCGGGGAATCACCAAAGGGAGCTCTTCCAGAAAACCAGCAATGAATGTAATGAAACTGCTCCTCCTGGTGGGACCCTCAGTAGTTGCTAGTACCTACCTTTCCACCTCTTCCCGTGGGTTTAGGGGTGATGTATGACGGTAGTTTGTGAATTTGGGGTAAACAACCTAGGGCTCCTGGGGTCCAAGGGATGTCATCAGATATGACAAATCAGTGGTTTAGCCCAGTTAATGATTGTTTACATAGTTAGGGTCAGCATTGCGTGTGTTATCCATACAGTTGTCTGTTTTGGTGTGCCCTAATGAGGGGATCAGTTACTGGTACTGATATCTAGTAGGCACTTCTGATTCAAAAGAGTCTAGGGTGTGATACTAAAGGTTTGACAAGTATACCAATGTGTAGCTCACTTGTAGTATCCTGTCTTTCCAGTACTCTGTCATATGACACTTTGAAATTATTGACGGATTATGTGTGTGTGTACAGTATGTAATTACCTAAGTGTAGTTACAGGATAAGAGCTACACTCGTGGTGTCCCATCTTCCCAGCACTCTGTCATATAATGCTTTGAAACTACTGATAGTTTTGGCCTCCTCCTACCTTCTCACTTAACTTATTTCAACTGTCTACCACTATGTTTGTGAAAGTGAATTATTTTTATTTTTTTGACAGCTTTGTTTAGTTAGCTTAAAGCTATGACTTCTTGTTCTTGAAGTTTTAGGCCTCAAGAATTCTTCCTTATCAATTTTGTTGATTCCCATCACTATTTTGTACATAGTGATCATATTGCCTCTTTTTTTTCTTCTGATTTCTGGTTTTGGCATATTTAGTGCCTATGGCCTCTTCTCATAGCTCTTGTCCTTCAGTTCTGGAAGTTGCATGTCTTCACGCCTTTTCCAGTTTGGTGATGTGTTTCTTAAGATATGGGCACCATACAACCATTGGCTATTCCAACATTGGTCTCACAAAGGCTGTGAAAGATTTCTTTAGTATTTCACTATCCATGTACAGTATTTAAAAGCAATTCTGAAATTGGAAAGCATAGCATAAGCTCCTTGCACAATATTCTTTGATCCTCAGGCAGCAGTTTTATGTCTAGAACTCTCCCCGAGATATCTTTATCAGAATTTTTTTTAAGCTTTTTAACATAATTTGTAGGTTGTGTGTAGTCTGTTTTCTTCTCTTCCACATTCCATAACATGACATTTATTCACATTGAATTCCATTTGCCACATGTCACTCCAAGCACTTTTTATCTAGTTCAATTTAAAGGGCATTACAATTGTCTGCATCTATCTTCCCCAGTATCTTGGGATCATCCACAAACATGTTTATATAATTCTGTAATCCTTCTGGTAAATCGTTTATGTAGACGATAAGTATTACTGGTGCAAGAACTGAACCCTTGGTACTCTGTTAGTAACACTCCTCTAGTCAGATACATTGTCTCTGATTACCACCCTCTTCTGTCTGTCAGTTATAAAATTTTTCAGCCATGTCAGAGGTCTCACTATCACCCCTCCAGCATGTTCTAGTTTCCAGAACATGCATGTGTGTGTGTGTGTGTGTGTGTGTGTGTGTTTTCTTGGTGTGTGTGTGTGTACGTACCTTAATGTAGTTGCAGGATGAGAGCAATTCTCATGGTATCCTATCTTATAATCTTTGTCATACTGTATAATGCTTTGAAACTACTGATGATTTTGGCAGTACTACTGGTCTGCCAAATACTTAATACTTAAGCTGTTCCAACTGTCTACAACTCTGTTCACAAAAGGGAACTTTATGTATTTTGGGGGGACCTTTGTTTCCTTACCAAATCTATGGCCGTATGTTTTATGAATTCTCCGTTGTCAACTATGTCAATTCCTGTCATTATTTTGTATGTGATCATATTGCCTCTTTTTACCTTCTATCTTCCAGCTTTGGTATATTTCAGGCCTCTAGTCACTCCTCGTAGCTCTTGTACATTAGATCCGGAAGCCATTTAGTAGCATGACTTTGTAACATGTTTATTGTTGTGTTTCTTGATATATGCACACTACACAACTGCTGCATATTCTAATTTCGGTGTCACAAATGTTGTGAACAGTTTCTTTGGTATATACTTTATATCCATCCATATATTTAAACAAGAATCTGATATTTGCTAGCACAGCATAAGCTCCTCTTACAACATCTTTGCTATGATCCTCCGGTAACAGGTCTACATACCAGACCCACTCCTAAGTCTCTTTCTTTATCAGCTGCCAGGTGACTCGAGGCTGGCTCTATTGCCCCTCTAAGAAGATCTGGCTCCTAAAATGACTCCTATATTTATATGCTCCAATGACTCCTTATGTAGTCTGAAATGGAGGTTTTCTTTTCCAGGGAGTTTTCAACCATTTTTTTTTTCTGAGCATAGCATTGCATGTTCTGAGACACAGACAATCTGACTGACTAAATAGTTTTCCAGGGAGTCTTTTGAACTTTGAATTTGAATAATGTTAACAAAAGAAAGAAGTGATAAAGGCCAGGTTGCTTTTGTTCAATTATTTAAAAAAACATTGGCCCTCTTTATATTGATCATGATTTTCATTAAATAAAGGCTTTTGTTGGTTTTTGCTACAGTATTACCAGTTGTCATGGTTTTTTTACTGAAACTGATAAAACTTTTTTTAACACATAAAAATTATGATAAAAACTGTATTTCTGAGCAAGGGTCATCTTAGGAGTTTACCTGCACTAGACCTTACTAGAGTTTTTTTTTAAACTGCTAAAATTTGAATGACTTCAAACAGCTTTTAAGCAGATTGGAAAACTGTGTGCAATGCATACGTCAACAATCCCTGAAGTAACTTCTCACTATAACCCACTCAAACCCTTCTTACCACTACTGTATAAGCTCCTTGTAAGTCATTCTTGATATTTTGAAAAATAACAAGAACATTTTTAAACTACAATACCCTATACTGCTTCTCTATCAGTCACCTATCCCAGCCACCACTAGGTAGCTGCACTACTGATTACCTGGTACAGTATTAGGTTAGGGTGAAATGGCCTGAATCTCCTGAATATTTATGAAACAAATTGCCAATTGATAAAATAGGCTTTATATGATCGTTGGATTGTTTTAAACGTATGTTAGATATTTATATAATTTGTCATCTACACTTTAGCGGAAATAAACATTCCATTCACCTGGGCTGTAGGAATCTCGAACCATGGACCCCACGAAACTGGAAACTTTCCTTATTAATAGTGTGTCACGGCGTTTTGCCGCGTAAGCGTAAAAACAAAAATGTGTATACTCTTTTTACTCTCCTGACCTTAGTTCTCGAGCTACGTATTTCATTTTGGTACCAACGTGTTCGCAATAAAATTCTCTAGAAGAACATCAGTAAAAAAAGTCACGAAACGTATAGGGATACCAGCACCAAATAAATAACTACGAAGATGACTCGCCATGAGCGCCCAACAGCAACAAAATGTTTTTACTTTTGGGATTGTTATCACCTCCACACTTGCCCTACAGCGTTAATTTTGGTATCAATGGACTTGCAATGAAATTCCCAACACGGTGATATGAATATAAGCGTAGAATAATGATTGCGGCCCGCCCGCAAGAGTGTGGGAAGTGGTGAAATTGTTACCCGGTATCGGTGACGGGACGACACACGGCGCTTTGAAAGTTTATACTTATTTCACTCTCATGACATTATTATTCTATGTACGTCATTCATTTTTGTGTCAATGTGTTCGCAATAGAATGTTCTATGAACCCGTAGGTAAAAAAGATCAACAAAGCGTAAGATAGAATAGCGCCAAATATAAAACAACGCTGGAACATATCAGTGAGAGTCAAACACACACGAAATGTTTTTACTTTTGTTATGTTTGTGAACCTTTCATGAACTTATTGTACCATGCAGCCTATTGGTGAGAAAGAGAGCCTCATGGCGCGCAGTTTGAAACAAACCCAAAGTAAATCGGATAAAAATTGAATTTTATACAAATATTTTAAAAGAGGACATAAATTTATGTCCACATTGCGGGAGCGGGTAGGCGAAACAGGACTCCGGGAGGAGTCCTCATCCGCAGAAAGTGTTAAGACTACTCATAGCCCAGGTGATAGAGCTTCGGCCTCACGGGCGTGGGGTTCACAGTTCTAGACCCATACAGCCCGGGTGAATGAAATACACATTTATGCTCAACCCATCCCTCTGTTTAGATAGTACCTATTGTGATGATTGTCAATAGTCATGAATTCGTACGTACTTGGGTTTTAGATAGTAGCATATTGACTAGTAAAGATATCTTAAAAACTAAAATGAATCTAAAAAAAAAAAAACTTAAATATTTCTAGGCCTAGTATAACACATGTACTATATTAGGCCTCAGATATCATAAGGCCTAGAAAGGTTAGGTTATTTTAGTTTAGTTTGTCAAAGGAACACAAGTAATAAATAGTTTTCTGGTTTGTCCAACTCATTAGTGCCGATTTCTATGTTCTAATTTGGTTGTTCGTGAGTATATATACTATGGTCCTCAGCGTTACTATAAGTATACACTACTACCAAAACAGGAGGATGCACTGGAATTTGGACAAATCAGAAAACTAAATTTTCTACTTGTTTCAAAGTCAAACTAAACTAACCTAACCTAATCTTCCTAGGTCTAATAGAGTACATGTGTGTGTGCTATACTAGGCCTAAGAATACTGTATTTAAGTTTGTTTTTTAGCTTCATTTTTACTGACTGTAAAGTGAATAGTACAAAATTCTAATCTAATTGCTTAGTACATCAATGTTTGTAGTATTGTGCACATAGTTACAAAAAGTACTATCTAAACAGGAGAACAAGTTGGATAAAGAATGCCGGGAAGACAGGACACCGCAAGTGTAGCTCTCATCCTGTAACAAGACTTAGGTAATTACACATATATAAACACACACACAGTTTGTGGTAGAAAAAAAAAAAAAGAGCCTCATGGCCGAGTGGACAGTTCTCAGGGGTTGTAGTCCTATGGGCCCAGGTTCAGTTCCCAGCCAAGGCAGAAACAAATGGGAAGAGTTTATTTTACCTGATGCTGCTGTTCACCTAGCAGTAAATAGGTACCTGGAGTTGCTATAGGCTGCATCCTGGGAATGTGTGTGTGTTAGGGAGAAATATACTGTATGTGGTAGATATAATAAGGGAAAAATGGCTCGGGAGTCAGGACATCAGACGACCGATAGTTAGAAAGGCGGGGTCCAAGAGCTAACAGCTCAATCCTATAGGCACAGATAGTAAATACATGCACACATTCAATTAGCTTTACCTATACCTGTTGATAATTCTGAGGGGTCAATGTCTGCGGCCTGATCTCTGAACAGGTCTCCTGGGTGGTAGTCTGGTCAACCAGGCTGTTTGATGCAGCTGCTCACAATCTGACATATGAATCAGAGCCTGGTTGATCAGGAATCCTTTGAAGGTGTTTATCTTGTTCTCTTTTGAACATTATGAGAGGTAAACCAGTTATAGATATTTATGTGTGTGTATATGTGTGTGTGTGTAGAGGAAGAGTATTCTCGTCCTTGGTCCTTTGATGTTGATTGTGTTCTTTCTTCAGTGTGCCTATTGCACCTCAGCTTTTCAGTGGAGTTGTTTTGCAAATCCTGCCATGCCTTCTGGTCTCATGTGGTGTTATTTCTGTGTGCAGATTTGGAACCAGTCTTTCTAGTTTTCCAAATGTAAATTATGTTGTAACTCTCCTGCCTGCTCTCTAGGGAATATCGATTTAAAATTCCTAAGCGGTCCCAATAATTTATTTGTTTTGTTGAGTAGATTCTAGCAGTAAAAGATATTTGCATGCTCTCCAGGTCAGCAATTTCTCTCCATCTAGGGGGGCCCCCCCAGAATTTTGTTGCCTATTACAGAATGTAGTGCAGATTTTGGGATATCTGTGTGGTATCCCATTAAGTGTGAATGTGTTAATAAACAAAAATATATAACTATTACATGAGTAGTGAAAATTTTACAATAAAATTTTTTGCATCAGCCACTATATGACTCGTGGAAAATTATGAAATTGCTGAAGTTGTTAATAATATCAGGCTGGCTTGTGTTTCAACATACATGAGTGATTTGGTAAATCACATTTGTCAATTTTTCATAAATTAGTTTTGTTAAATGGTTGCGGGGTAGCTCATTCTGTGATTATTGTTACTCCAGATATGTTAAAGTTTCACCAAATGAAATGATTCTGAGACAAAGCAACACCTTTTGAACATTGAAACTAGGATTTCCTGAATGCAGTTGCAAGTGTTAGCTCAACTTTAGATGACATTTCACATTGAAAAGCTTGAAAAGAATATTTAAAAGGAAAATAAAAACTGGAATAAATAAATTAGTGAAGTTTCAAAGGAAATGCTGTAGAAGATTTTAAGACTGAAATTATACAAACCTTTGCTCAAGAGGCTGGAAAGAAGGAATCAGTTGAAAAGGTAGTTAAAGAAGGTACAAAGATAAGAGCAGAAGTAAACAGTGTGGAAGAGATTTGTTACAATGGGGAAGTAAATGTAATGTAAATTAAGTGGGAAGGTAAATGTAACAGCCCCATAAGTGCAATAATGTATTATGTATGGCAGTCAGGCAATGTACTTATTACACTTAGTATTAAAACGTTCTGTCAATTTGGAGGATGGGTTGGTTTTTGGGGCTCAACTTTGGTAGGGTCAAAGACCTCTGTGCCTGGTGCTCATTCCTTCCTCCCAATTTTGGGCTCTGGGATGAATGTTGGCTCTATTCCTGGCCCTTCCTCTCCTCTGGCTGGAGATGGGGCTAGTTTTTTCTCCCTCCTGTGTAATAATTCTCCCCATTGAATACACTTTCTGCTTCTTCCAATCCATATGCTGGGTCAATGAAGCTTTGCCCTATTTTTTGAACCAAGGCTGTTTTGGTGTCCGGACTTCCCGTTTTTGCTTTGCAGGTTTGGTTGGGCTTGGATGTCCTGGTGTTGGTGCCTCCACAGTATTTATATTGAAGGGGAAATGTTGGGTAGTACAGGCTTCATTGCCTTTTGTGCCCCCTTTCCTTTATTCATCTCCTAGAGGCCAAGGCCGCCCAGGGGGGGAGGGGGGCATGTACCTGGCTACTTTACCACCTCTCCTGGTACTGGCCTCAGAATGATTTTGGCCTTTGAGTCCGCCTTTCCCGTGGTGCTCTGGACGTTGTGAGTTCGGCATGGTTGGGCCTCATGTGGCATCCCTTCTTTTCCTCCACTGCCCTTGTTTTGGCTGTTGCCTTGCTTCCATTTTCCGGTGCGGACTGCTTGGATTCTTGTCTGCCTCTAGAGTGCTTATGCGGCATCCTGTTTTTGCAAGCTTGGTATTCCCGCTGAGTAGTGTTTGACTGCGAATGCACTTCCAGTTTCTCCAGGGGAGCCTGTTTTGCCTGTGCTAGAGCCGCCAAGTTCAATCCCTGATTGTCCTGCAGCATTTTGCCATCGCTAACTACTTCATGCATTTTCCTTATTTGATTCAGTGGTATCTTCCTCTCCAGCATTCACCTTCTATCCAGATACCTTGGTTCTCAGCTGGGTGGTTGTTTCCAGAACCTCCTTGACAATCGTGGACCTTTGGGCAGTTAAAATTCAGCAAGCATGCATTACAGTTAGAGAATTGGTTGCGGTGTGGTACAGTCTATAACACATTTCATCTGGCTTTCCTCAGCCTACATCATTGTCTCCATTGGAGAAAGTCAGCTCTCTCTCTCTAGATGTGATGGTGGACTCCATATTTTGGTCTAAGCTTTCTAAGGCTATGGCTCTCTGCACAATTTTCTTTGCTTTGGGTGTAGATTATCCTCCTGGACAGTCTCTTATCTGTCCAGTTTGACTGTGAGGACAAGCAACAACCCATTGTTTCGCAAGTTCCTGTCACCTCTCCTGGGCTCCGAGAACTTTTCCCCTTGTATTTGACAGGAGTATTTCACATGTGATCTCTAGCCTTCCTGCTTGTAATGAGAGCCAAATTCAGGTCCTGTCTCCTGATAGGTTATTGAAGATTTCAGAGGTGTGGTAAATTACAGTATTTGTCTTAGTAGTATCAGAGCATAAGCACTGACAAGCTACAGATACCATATAACAGATACAGGGTACCAGAAAGGGGCATTTCATTACATTAAACTTTGGATTTTTTTTTGGTCAGTCACTTTTTTGAAGAGAAAAGAAATCAGCTTTGTTGGATTGAATTTTCTATTTAATTTATTATTTATTTTAAAATATTTTAGCATTTAAAAACATTTAAGAGCCGATTAATATTTTGTTAAATCATTCTTTTTAGACTTCATGATATAAAATATATATAATTTATATATATTTAATAGTAAAAAGAAATACATTTCCTTTACAGCAAAGCAAGATTCTTCAGGCATCAACCAGGATACCAAAGGAATGAACATAGCACTAACCAAAATTAGAATTTCCATTGTTAAAATTTTATCTGCTCTGTGTAAATTCAAGTAATAGAAAAACTGCATTTTTTTATATAAAAACTGTGTGTGTGTGTGTGTGTGTGTGTGTGTGTGTGTGTGTAAATCACATCAAAATTAACATGTGATGAATAATGTGATAATGTTGATCATGAAGGAAAATGCAACAGGAAATTCTTAAGTACATTTGTATTAATCAATACATCTTCAGAAGGATAAATATTTCAATTCAGTAGTGGGGGAAAAGCAGGAAGGATACAAGTGAGGTGAAAACACTGTCTTTGGTTTATGAACATAAGAACAAGATGAAACTGCAGAAGGCCCATTGACCAACACATGTAAGTTCCAGCAAGCAACGATACTAATGAGATAACTATTAATCATCTTAATCTTAAGCAGTTCCCGTGGCACAATGGTAGGACGTTCACCCGGCACTTCGCAAGTGCTTTGGCCTGGGTTCGTATCCTGGCCGGGGAGGATTGACCGGGCGCCAATCTTTAACTGTAGCCCCTGTTCACCCAGCTGTGCATGAGTGCCTGGTTATTAAATGATTTGGCAAGTCGTATTCGCAGAAAAAATTTGGATTATGGACCTACCCGAGACGCCATGTGTGATAGTGACTTTACAAGAATGTAATATGATCTTACTCAAATACTGTAGGTTTCTATTTATCACTTGAAAATGGATCCAAATTGTACAAGCCGTTACTAATGTTTATATTATATGGCTTTGCAGTTAGTATTAAAACAGATTCAATAATAATTCTATTGAAAAATGCTTTTACAATTAGTTATTGAAGAAGACCTCTCCCAATTCCAATCAGTTTGGTGAGAAGTGATGACCAAACCATACACCAGAAAATGAAGGAGACAACATTTTGGTCCATCCTAGACCATTATCAAGTCAGTTGTGGTCCAGTCCATCCTTGACCAGTTTCGCAATCGCCTTGATAATGTTCCAGGATGGACCGAAACTTTATGGTCTCTTCATCTTCTGATGTGTGGTTTAGGCATCATGAGTTTGGTGGAAAATTTCTCTGAGAATTTTCCCACCAAAAATACTGTTGGAAAATTATTAGTTAGAAACAACCTTTGTAGAGATAATTGTGTCATTTACAAAATCCCATGTAAAGATTGTAACATTCTACATAGCTCAAACATTCAAATTTTTCAGCATAAATATTATTCTGTAAAAAAAAGGCCAATTATCTAATGCTCTGCTTATTAATTTGCCAAGCGTGTGTCTTGCTTTCCGACCGCCCCTCGCGGTCACCTGTCCCTCGATAGAATTCTTGGTGACTCGGATACTTTTGATATCGTTCGCCTTACGCGTTTTTGTTCTCGTATTGGCATCCTTGGTGATATTTAGCGCCCTCTGATTATTTTGCGTATTTGATGGTGCTATATAGCCTTCCCGGTTTGGTGCCTTCTTTTGATAATTACTTACTTATTAATTTGCCAGAAAATTATTGCCAAATTGATTAGGAGAGGTCTTCAATAATTAATTGTAAAATCATTTTCAACAGAAACATTATTGTATTTGCTCTAATACAAACTACAAAGCCATATAATATAAACATTACTAATGGTTTGTACAATATGAAACCATTTTTAAGTGATCAATTAAAAACATATGAGAAACATCATTAATACAGTTATCTCATTAGTATTGTTGTTTGCTGGAACTCACGTGTATTGGTCAATGGGCCTTCTGCAGTTTCCACTCGTTCTTATGTTTATAAACCAAAGATATAATTTTCATCTCACTTGTATTCTTCCTGCCTATATATTCCCCACCACTGAACTGTAAGACTCATCCTTCTGCTGGGAATGTATTGAATAATAAAAAAGTACTAAGGAGCTTCTTGTCTCATTTTCCTTTGTGGTCTGATTATATATACTGTACTGATTTTATATATATATATGTCGTACCTAGTAGCCAGAACTCACTTCTGAGCCTACTATGCAAGGCCTGATTTGCCTAATAAGCCTAGTTTTCATGAATTAATGTTTTTTCGACAACCTAACCTACCTAACCTAACCTAACCTAACGTTTTCGGCTACCTAACCTAACCTAACCTATAAAAATAGGTTAGGTTAGGTTAGGTAGGGTTGGTTAGGTTCGGTCATATATCTACGTTAATTTTAACTCTAATAAAAATAAATTGACCTCATACATAATGAAATGGGTAGCTTTATCATTTCATAAGAAAAAAATTAGAGAAAATATATTAATTCAGTAAAACTTGGCTTATTAGGCAAATCGGGCCTCGCATAGTAGGCTGAGAAGTGAGTTCTGGCTACTAGGTACGACATATATATATATATATATATATATATATATATATATATATATATATATATATATATATATATATATATATATATATATATATATATATATATATAAAATTCGGAAAAACCACATGTGAAAAATAGAGAATGCTAAATGTGGTTTTGGCTGAATTTGCCTTCATCAGAGCATTTTAGAATGAAGAAGGAAACGTGGATGGCAACCTTATATCTGCCAGGGCAGGTCACAGAATAAAGGCCTACTGACCTAGATATAAAAGGATGAAAAGGGGGGTTAAATGGATGCTTATATTGCATTGATTTGGTATACTGAAGCTTATATGGGGGATCTGATTTGTACATGGCAGGACTTACATGAAGGCTGTTGTTACATTGCTTGATCAGAGTGGACTCAATCACATTTCGTTCAACAAAACCCTTACTTTTTGTTTTAACAATACATTTCGTCCCTCTGAAGTCGATATAGACTTCAGAGGGACGATATCGAAGTCAAAATGTATCGTTAAAGGTAAGGGTTTCGTTGAACAAAATGTGATTGAGTCCGCTCTGAACAATCAATGTAACAACACCCTTAATGTAAGTCGTTGTTGGTAACAAACTGCGTACTCTTAAGCGTAGTGTGTCCCCGTGGCCTTCCTCCTGCTACCATAACTGGCGGTGGAAAACGGCTCTGGCAAGGTTACATATTGACCATACTCGCTTAACACATGGTCACTTAATGTAGCGCCACCCTGCTCCTTATTGTCCTAATTGCATTGTCCCTCTTACGGTCGTGCATATCCTTGTTGAATGTCCTGACTTCCGGGACGAGCGTGTGTCTTGTTTTCCGACCGTCCCCTGCTGTCGCTTGTCTCTCGATAGTATTCTCGGTGACTCGGATACTTTTGATATCGTTCGCCTTCTGCGTTTCTGTTCTCATATTGGCATCCTTGGTGATATTTAGCGCCCTCTGATTATCCCGCACATTTAATGGTGCTACATAACCTTCCCGATTTGGTGCCTTCTTTTTGATAATTACTTACTTAATGTAGCGCCACCCTGCTCCATATTGTCCAAATTGCATTGTCCCTCTTACAGTCGTGCATATGCTGGTTGAATGTCCTGACTTCCAGGACGAGCGTGTGTTTTGCTTTCTGACCGTCCCTCGCGGTCACTTGTCCCTCAATAGAATTCTTGGTGAATTGGATACTTTTGATATCGTTTGCTTTATGTATTTCTGTTCTTGTATTGGCATCCATGGTGATATTTAGCGCCCTCTGATTATTCCGCACATATGGTGCTACATAGCCTTCCCGGTTTGGTGCCTTCTTTTGGTAATTACTTACCTAATGTAAGCCCTAGCATGGACAAATTAGATCCCAATATAAGCTTCAATATAGCATGTCAATTTAATATAGCATCCATTTAGCCCCTTTTTCATCCTCTTATATCCGTAGGGATCCCCCCCTTTTCCTATTCTTGTATATAGGTCAATAGGCCTTTATTCTTATGTTCTTGGTGGTCAGGTGACCTGCCCTGGCAGTTATAAGGTTGCCATCCACGTTTCCTCCTCCTTTCTAAAATGTCCTGATGAAGGCAAATTGAGCCAAAAATGTGTTCAGCATTCTCTAATTTTTCAAACGTAGTTTTTCTGCCTACATATACAGTATATATAAGCATGCATGTATGTGTTTGTGTGTGTGTGTGTATATATACATACACGCACACACACACCTAATAACCAGAGTTGCCTAACAATCAAAATTTTCTTGGAATATTAAATTTTTCAAATATTTATTCTTGTGAAATGATAAATGTTTTTGTTGAGTTATATTTAATTGGGATTTTTTTTTATTTGAGTCAAATCTAACATAAAAATTTAACCACACGAAAAAAAGGATTAGTCACCAAGAAAATCTAAGGGAAATTATTGACAGTTAGCTGGGGAAAATTTGACTTTTTTTTTATTTGTATTCGCCAATATGAAAAGTTTTAATCCACTTGCAAATTGAAGAATATTGGTAAAGCTACTGAGACATCCATCAATATAGAAATACTGCTCAGGACTTATCATTGATCTGTGAATTCTCTGGTTCTTTCCACAAGCCACCAGCCTGCCACTGACACTTGTATCTCCTCATGCCTGTACCACTCCCACACTGCATTGTCTACAACCTGCTCCTAGGTTTACTCACTGCCATTCTATTACATGCATTACATACATATTACTATTACGTATATTCTATTACATACAAAACCGAAAACATGATGGAAGTGCTTAGAAATGCCAGGAAATTGCAGTGTGATGAGGATGGCAAACTTTGGTCAATAAGACAAGACCTCTCAAAGGAAGACAGAGAAAAGCTGAAAATGAACCTCACTGAAGCAAAACATCTAAATGGGAATAGAAATGAAGAAGAGAGAAATTCTTTTTTCTACAAGGTGTTGGGAACTGAAAGGCTAGTGAAATGGTACATGAAAACAAAGCAACAAAATAGTGGAAAGGGAAGTAAAGACCTAAGGGAAAGGGAACTTGTTTTTGAAAATTGTATATACCATCATAGATGGAGTGAGATAAAAAAATATTAAGAGCTGAAAGACATAATTCAGCTTAAGGTCCCAGATATTGTCACATTAACAGAGACGAAACTTGAATAAAATATTATAAATGAAGTTGTATTCCCAAGGGGCTACTCAGTTTGGAGACATGACAGGAAAACTAGGAAGGGGGAAGGAGTGGCTGTTCTGGTGAAAGAACACCTGAAGGCAAGAGAGTTCATACTTGAAAACCCTCGAGAAGTTGACCAAACCACACACTAGAAAGTGAAGAGACGACGTCGTTTCGGTCTGTCCTGGACCATTATCAAGTTGATTGTGATAATGGTACACAATCAACTTCATAATGGTCCAGGACAGACCAAAACGTCATTGTCTCTTCACTTTCTAGTGTGTGATTTGGTCAATATTTTTCAGCCACATTATTGCGACTCATCTGCACTCGAGAAGTTGACAAAATGGCATTACATGTCTGGAATCTAGATGATAAACTGATACTTGTAAATGTCTAGACCACCAGCAAGCAACACATGGACAAAGGAAGAACTGGATGACAAACGAGAGGCCCACATAATGGTCATGAGAGAGATTATAACAGCAGCAGATAGATAAATCATTACTGTTGATACTGGGTGACTTCAACTTTAAAGCAATAGACTGAGAGGCCTACAAAGCAAGAAAGAAGGACATTTGGACAGGCATATTTGTAAACCTGTTTTAAATATTTGTAAACAGCGATAAATTCTAGGTACTCAGATACTGTAAAAATGAGAACCTTAAACATAATACAGGGTAAAAAACCACAATCAAATTTTTCCATAGTAGGAAAGCAACATGTAAAGGATTTGGGAATAATGATGTCTGACGACCTAACTTTTAGGAAGCATAACCAAGCAAATATTGCGTCAGCCAGAAAAATGATTAGATGGATTACGAGAACTTTTAATCCAGGGATCCCATCACAATGGTGGTACTCTTCAAATCACTTGTGTTGTCCCATCTTGAGTACTGCTCAGTACAGTACTCACTTCCCCCTTCAGAGCAGGAGAGATTGCAGAAATAGAGTGAGCACAGAGAATATATACTGCATATATAGACGCGATAAAGCACCTAAATTATTGGGATCATCTCAAAGCCCTCCAAATGTACTCGCTAGAACAAAGTTGAGAGATATCAAATAATATACACGTGGAAAATACTGGAGGGCCAGGTCCCAAATCTACACAGTAAAATAACATACTGGAGTGAATGACATGGAAGAAAATGCAGAATAGAACCAGTGAACAGCAGGGGTGCCATATGCACAATCAAAGAACACTGTATAAACATCAGAGGTTCACGATTGTTCAACATCCCCCCAGCAATTATAAGAAATATTGCCGGGACAACCGTGGACATCTTCAAGAGAAAACTAGACTTTTCTAAAAAAAAAAAAAAAAAAGTGTCGGACCAACCGGGCTGTGGGTATGTGGGCCTGCAGGCCGCTCCACACAACAGCCTGGTGGACCAAGCTCTCACAAGTCGAGCCTGGCCATGGGTCGGGCTTGGGGAGTAGAACTCCTAGAAGCCCTTCAAGCAGGTACCCTCATTCTGGAGACATTCATGTATCAACACATCAAGCAGGCCACAAGAATGAGGGAAGTGGATGTTCCGTCACATACATAGTTCCAATCTACAAAAGTGGCAGCAGGGAAGACCCCTTCAAATATGGGCCTGTATCATTGACAAGTATCAATGATACACTTGTATCAATTATACACAAGTCAAAATATTGGAAAAAAATAAGTAAAATAAACTGGGTAGCACACCTGAAGAAAAACGATATAATTTCAGACAGTATGGTTTTCGATCTGGAAGATCTAGTGTAACGAATTTACTCAGTTTCTGTAATCGAGACACAGATATTTTACAGGAAAGAGGTGGTTGTGTTGACTGAATCTATCTGCACCTAAAAGGCTTTCGACAAGAGTTCCACATAAGAGGTTGTCCTGGAAACTGGAACATATTGGAAGGGTAACAGGTAAGCTTCTAACATGGATGAATTTTTTTTTTTTTTAACTGTATTAGACTGGAGAAATGTCACAAGTGGAGTACAACAGGTTCTGTTCTTGCACCGGTTTCATTGTCTACATAAATGATCTACCAGATGGAATACAGAATTGTATGAACATGTTTGCTGATGATGCTAAGATAATAGGGAAGATAAGAAACTTAGATGATTGTCATGCCCTTCAAGAAGACCTGGACAAAATAAGTATATGGAGCACCAATTGGCAAATGGAATTTAATGTGGATGAATGCCATGTTATGGAATGTGGAATAGAACATAGACCCCACACAACCTATAAAATGTGTGAAATCTTTAAAGAATTCTGATAGTTTTCTATCTAGAACCACCCTTAAATCTCTATCACCTAAGGACCATCCAAAGAACATTGTGTGAGGAGCCTATGTTACACTTTCTAACTTCAGAATTGCTTTTAAATAAATGGATGGCAAAATACTATAGAAATTGTTCAAGACTTTTGTTAGACCATAGCTAGAATATGCAGCGGTTATATGGTGCCCATATCTTAAGAAACATATCAACAAACTGAAAAAGGTGCAAAGACATGCAACTAAGTGGCTCCCAGAATTGAAGGACAAGAGCTACGAGGAGAGGTTAGAGGCATTAAATATGCCAAAATTAGAAGATAGAAGAAAAAGAGGCGATATGATCATTACATACAAATAGTATCAGGAGTTGATAAAATCGAAAAGGAAGAATTCCTGAGACCTGGAACTTCAAGAACAAGAGGTCATAGGTTTAAACTAAACAAAGCTGCCAGCGAAATGTAAGAAAATTCACTTTCGCAAACAGTGGTAGACGGTTAGAGCAAGTTAGGTGAGAAGGTAATAGAGGTCAAAATCGTCAGTAATTTCAAAGTGTTATATGACAAAGAGTGCTGGGAAGACGGGACATCACGAGCGTAGCTCTCATCCTGTAACTATACTTAGGTAATTACATACACACACACACACAGGCAATTATTGATTTGTGGGGTACTCTATAAAACAAACCGAATTCAATGTTATGCAGGTAAGCATTTTTATACAGTACCAAATTCTGAATTAAGCATTTGAAATTTTATGGAATTAGATTTACCCATTCATATACCTGCATGTCTAATCTTCACTTAAAACAATCCTGTGATCTCACATCTATTATATTACCTGGTAATTTGTTTAATAAATCAACTCCCCTATTTCTAAGCTAGTGTTTACCCAGGTCTTTCCTAATTAGAATATACAGAAAAGGTGGTGTTGCCGGATTGGTGAAGGAACACCTACATGTAAAACTCAAATGTTTAGGTATTAGCACTTGAGATTCAAAACCAGACCAAAAAAATTATTGATCATAAATACAGCCTACCGACAAGTAACCATGGACAAGAGTGGAACTTGATGACAAGCTGGAGAAACTGATAACAATAATGAGATACATAATATAATGAGTAAATAAAAATAGTGAGATTGTTGGCACTGAAGTCAGTAGATCAAAAGCTTTTGAGGCATCAAACACAAATGGACAAGCAAATTCGTAATTTTTATCCTACTGATATTTATACATCAGCATGGCTACAAGAGTGAAGCCATGCTAGTAAAGCATGGCTTTACTAGCTAGTAAAGCTAGCTACTAGAATTAGGGTAAGGGAATGTCTGATCATTGCTGATCTCATTTCTTCCACGAAAGAGGGATAAATCTTTGGATTATAGTAAGTACCTCCATTAGACAAAATTGATATGTCCTAATTGAAATTAAACATTGTGTTCAGTGAGCCATAGAAGACAATGTAGAGGCGATATTAAAGAGCTAAGATAAAAAGGTAAGGTTAATAATTCTAACACGAATTTTCTCAATATTTCTTATGTTTTTCTTCACTGTCGATGGTAATTGAAATATAAATTCTCCAAAATTCATTTTTTTTTTTTTTATTATTTATTGTCTGACTCCTGAACGCATTTCGTAATTTATTACATTTTCAAAGACTTAGTTTACACGTAAAAAATTCATCGTACTTATACTCGTTTTGGGTGAGGTGATATGGCGCAAAAGTTTTGGGTGAGGTTGTAACGATTCTATTGTTACGTAAAGTATGGTGACAAATAAACACAGACACTAAGATACTATATATATATTTGGTCGAATATACAGAAGTACACAGGTGATACTTTGGTGTGAGTTGAGCGCACTGAGCGTCGGTACAGTATCTCGCAAGTGTCTGCTCTAGACCACACTTGAAAGAAGACTAGTTAATGTTTGCTATTCTGCTGCTTATATGCTCGGGCAACACCTCACTGTGTTGCCCGGGCAACGCCTCACCTCATTCATCTCCAAAGGTTGACAATGCATTTGGAGCGAGTATATTATTGGGATAATCTTCTCACTACAAGGTGATATGGCACAAAAGTTTTGGGTGAGGTGACAAACACAAGACAGAACACGAAACAATGGGTATAAATTGGGTATGAAAACATAAGAATGGAAGTAACTGCAGAAGGCCTATTGGTACATACCTCCTCTTGCTGCTTCTGTGTTGGTTCGGGGTCTTGAAGTGGTAGAATATAGTTGTGCATTAATAGCCAATTAATGCACAATTTTGAACTTTTATGTGTAAACTAAGTCTTTGAAAATGTAATAAGAAATTACGAAACGCGTTCAGGCGTCAGACAATAAATAAAAAATTAATATTGGAGAATTGATATTTCAATTACCATCAACAGTGAAGAAAAAGATAAATATTGAGAAAATTTGTGTTAGAATTATTAATCTTACCTTTTTGGTCATATTCAACAGCATATATTTACCAGAAAGACTGCTACCAAAATATACTAATATATATATATATATATATATATATATATATATATATATATATATATATATATATATATATATATATATATATATATATATTTTTAAAAACCTAGAAGGGGCAATATATATATATATATATATATATATATATTTTTAAAAACCTAGAAGGGGCAATATATATATATATATATATATTAGTATATTTTGGTAGCAGTCTTTCCTGTAGACATATTTTATTAAATATGACCGAAAAAGTAAGATTAATAATTCTAACACGAATTTTCTCAATCTTTCGTACATTATGCTTCACTGTTGGAGGTAAATCAAAAATCACTTCTCCAAAATAAAAATAAATTTTGGAGAAGTGATTTTTGATTTACCTCCAACAGTGAAGCATAATGTACGAAAGATTGAGAAAATTCGTGTTAGAATTATTAATCTTACTTTTTCGGTCATATTTAATAAAATATATATATATATATATATATATATATATATATATATATATATATATATATATATATATATATATATATATATATATATATATATATATATATATATATATATATATATATATATATATATATATATATATATATGTCGTATCTAATAGCCAGAACGCACTTCTCAGCCTACTATGCAAGGCCCGATTTGCCTAATAAGCCAAGTTTTCATGAATTAATATATTTTCTCTAATTTTTTGCTTATGAAATGATAAAGGTACCCATTTCATTATGTATGAGGTCAATTTTTTTTTATTGGAGTTAAAATTGACGTAGATATATGACCGAACCTAACCAACCCTACCTAACCTAACCTATCTATATAGGTTAGGTTAGGTTAGGTAGCCGAAAAAGTTAGGTTAGGTTAGGTTAGGTAAGTTAGGCAGTCGAAAAACTATTAATTCATGAAAACTTGGTTTATTAGGCAAATCAGGCCTTGCGTAGTAGGCTGAGAAGTGCGTTCTGGCTACTAGGTACGACATATATATATATATATATATATATATATATATATATATATATATATATATAGATAGATATAGATATAGTACAGTATAGTACTATACTATACTGTATAGTAGTAAATATATATATAGTATACTATGCTATACTATACAGTACTATACTATACTGTATATATATAACTTCTGAGGAGCTGGACGAGGTCTTCGAACGCTGATTGTTATATTGTTATATATATGTGTGTGTGCGCTCTGTAAACTGTAGTACTGTATATATATGCTGTATATACAGTACTGTATATAGATTGACTGATTGTAATGTAAGTAGGTACTGTACTGTAGTAATACCCAGCTGGTGGCATGCTTCATGCATAATCATGAAGTTAAACAAAAATCCCATTTGACCTTTGCAGTGTGAAAGTATGGGCAAACATTAAAGTAAACTCAAGTAAAAATATAACAAATTTACTTCCAAAAAAGAAACCAAAAAATAAATGACTTCAAAGCTTGACATACAAATCTTGACTGCTATACGATACCAATAATAAAGAGAACACATGAAATTTAAATTTACATTAAACAATAATATTCAAGCAAAAAAGGGGCTTACGAATTAATATTCCAAACACCACAAACTGGGCACGAAATGGGTTCCGTGGATCATGGGCAGCAAGCAATGTTGAAACACCTCTGTTGAGACCACCTGCAGAGACTGACTTAAGCGAGCCAATCAGGTGCTATATATACCCCTCCTGGTGACATAACATCCTGTGCCAACACTTCCTTAAACTAGTTGCTGGTTACATTATGAGTGCCGGTACGTCTGGGTCTTGAAGAAGTTGATGGGAGGGGGGAGGATAGGAGTAGTTGACTGTCTGGACGTCTAACATTGTCTGGGACACCAAAACATACATAAATGTTGTAAATTCTTTACTTGTTGGTGATGGATTTTAGTCGTGACGAAGGTGAGAGGATAGAGGCCAGACCGTTGTTCTACCATCCAGCTACTTGGGCTGGATAGGGAGAAGAGACAAACATTCAGACCAACTGACCCAGGCAATCTCAGGTACCCCTATATCTACTTGCTCTTGCACTACCCATAGCTCTGCTATTCAACAATTCTCTAGTGTTATACTTTTCCTGATATCCTTAAAAAAGCAAGAGTGATGCAAGTTCATAAAGGATGCTAGACAGCTGACATGAATAATTATAGACCAATATAAAATCTACCTATAATTTTAAAAATATTTGAAAAAATTATTTACAAACAACTCTATTCCTATTTTGTAAAACTCAACATATTAAGTCCCCTGCCAGTTTGGTTTCCATTCCTGCAAGAGTACCAATGATGCCATTGTTAGCCTGCTTTAACACAGCCCTTGACAAAAATGAGTTCCCAATTGGCCTCTTCATTGACCTGAGAAAGGCCTTTGATACTGTAAACTATAACAACTGCTTACATAAACTTCATCACTATGGTATCTGAGGCCTTACTCTGAACTATATTCGTTCCAATCTCAGTGACAGACACCAATATGTAGCCATCAATAACATAACCTCCCCCCACTCCATCATTAACAGTAGGAGTGCCACAGGGCAGCATCTTAGGACCTCTCCTATTTCTTATATACATCAATGATTTACCAAATGTTTCTAACATTCTTAAACCTTAACTATTTGCTGACTGGAAGGTATTTGCTACCTCCCAGTCGAATAGATGAAGGTATTTGCTACCTTTATTCTGACCCCAACCCCCACACTCTAAATAATATTGTCAATAATGAATTAAAAAAAAAGTCATGGATGTCAACCAAAAAACTCACACTAAACATAGAAAAGACTTACTACGTTTTATTTGGTACTAAATCAAATTAAATTCAACTTCAGATAGACAATGTTAACATTGTCAGTGGGATTAGTGGGATTGGGTGGTTATAGAATAGGAGCTGCCTCGTATGGGCCAATAGGCCTTCTGCAGTTACCTTTGTTCTTATGTTCTTATGTTCTTAACATTACCAATAAAAATGAGGTAAAGTTCCTTGGCCTATACATTGACAAGAGCTATACATTGAACTTCAGCACCCCCATACAACACTTAGCCAAAAAGAAGCTCAAAAACGGTCAGTATACTTTCTAAAATCAGATATTATGTTCTCTACTCTGCTCTCCTCTCATTATACTATGCATTAATCTATCCCTATCTTACATATGGTATTTGTGCATGGGGTTCAGCCACTGCAAATTACCTCAAGTCCATCATCACTCATCAAAAATCTGCTATCAGAACTATAACAAACTCTTGTCTTCAGACAACACACAGCCCCTCTGTTTAAATCCCTTAACATGCTAAACATACACTCACTTCACACATTCTCATGTGCTATTTACATGTACAAAACCTTGTTCCTGAATGCTAATCCTGATCTGAAACTTTACCTTGATAAATGTAATAGAACCCCTGAGCACCACACCAGAAATAAATATCTTTTTGATATCCCCAGAGTCGAACTATATCTGTGCAAACACTCCATGCAAATAAAAGGACTCAGTCTTTGGAACTCATTCCCTGATGAATTAAAAAATTGTCCAACCTATGCCCTATTCAAAAGCAAAACTAAAAAGTTGCTAATTTCATCCTCATAGTTTCCTACTGTGCTTCAAACTCTCACTGTATCTTGTACTACCACTTCCCCAATATTAGTACTGTACTTAAGACATATCTTTACCAGTGTAATCACCTCTGTCAATTTATATTGTAGTTATTTGTTGATATAAAACGTTACTACAATGTACCTTTTTATCTTACCTGACATGTTAGATACAGGACCTGCCCGAAATGCTATGCATGTTTGTGGCTTTGCAAGAATGTACAGATACCAATCTTATGTAATATCACCTACCATTTCAAGTAGAAGGTACCTTCTTGTGAATAAATTATTATTATTATTATTATAGCTATATTATAAGAATGTCTTTTCTGTCAAAAATTGGAGGCCAGACAATAGGGACTAGCCTTACCCAAATTTGCATGGGGAATAGTTTGGAGTATGGGACAGACATAAGCTGGTCAGGGTAGGCATGTTAAATACTTAAAAAAAAATACGAGCCTGAAACTTACCCCCATGCCACATCTTTTTTTTCATGAAATCGCTTGAAGTCTTAAATTAAACCACGAATGTGATGTCTGTAGGCTTTATAGCTTACTTGAAAACAATTAACTCAATTAATTTGATTGAGTGATGAAAATAGTAGTTGGGAAGATGGTTAGTGGTGAAAATAGCTCTGTAAAATTAATGTAAGTATTTAGAGAGGGAGAGAGAGACAGACAGACAGACCCGGGCAATGCTGAGTACTCGCTCCCAGTATGTAAAATGGAAATGTCTCTGTTTCAGGTAGAAGGCCAAACATGGAGGGAGGGGGAGAAAAGGAAAGTTGAAGAGATTGGAGGGAGTAGTGGGGGATGGAAGAGGATCTAATGCCTTTCAATGGGATCTAAATGAGCACTCATTTAGGCCTTAACTTAACATTTGGTTCATCCCACAGTGCTAGTTCTGCTTACCAAAAATGGTCCACTAGATACTCAGATTAGTCGCTGAAGCTTCAGCATTCAAGCAAGCTTGGCATCTATCCTGAGGGAAACTTAAGAGGGAACCAGTCACTAGATGGCTCAGAGAGACTTTTGCCCCTATACCCAGCTCCGACAATTGATTTGCATGTCAGAATCGCTACGGACTTCCACCAGTTTCCTCTGGCTTCATCCTGGCCAGGCATAGGGATGGGAGAGGAGTGATGTGTGGAGAGGTAGAATGGGGTGGAGAGACTATCCCAGGTATTGCCACCGGGTATCCACACTAGTATATATTCTGTATACAGTACTGTATATAGAAAATGTCAGTTTAAGGATGGAAGCTAGACTCTTGGGGCTAGCCTCACCCAACTTGGCAGGGAAAATGATCTGGGGTATAGGTTGGACATACACATGTTGGGATTTGCCTAACGTCAATGATTTAAGAAATATCAGCATTTATAGAGATCCCCCTTGCAATTTTCATGGAGTCAGGTATAAATTGTTTGGTGTTTTTCCCTAAAAATTGTATTGATTCATAATATTACATTTTCTGAGAGACCTGTAGAGTCGTTTCAGTCCTTTTTAATAAATTTTCTGAGAGGGTAAGGTTTGGCGAAATTTCTATATTTGACTCAAATAACAAAATTATAATCATATATAATTCAATGAAATACCATAAAAGAACATTTTTGAAATTATGTTTTTCATGAAAACTCAGTTTGCTAGGCAACTGTGGTGTGGCATTCATTAAATTATATATACAGTATATATGTATGTATGTGTGTGTGCGTATATATATATATATATATATATATATATATATATATATATATATATATATATATATATATACAGTATATATATATATATGTCGTACCTAGTAGCCAGAACGTCCTTCTCAGCCTACTATGCAAGGCCCAATTTGCCTAATAAGCCAAGTTTTCATGAATTAATTGTGTTTCGGCAACCTAACCTACCTAACCTAACCTAGCTTTATCGGCTACCTAACCTAACCTAACCTAAAAAGATAGGTTAGGTTAGGTTAGGTAGGGTTGGTTAGGTTCGGTCATATATCTACGTTAATTTTAACTCCAATAAAAAAAAATTGACCTCATACATAATGAAATGGGTAGCTTTATCATTTCATAAGAAAAAAATTAGAGAAAATATATTAATTCAGGAAAACTTGGCTTATTAGGCAAATCGGGCCTTGCATAGTAGGCCGAAGTGCGTTCTGGCTACTAGGTACTGTACGACATATTATATATATATATATATATATATATATATATATATATATATATATATATATATATATATATATGTGTGTGTGTAAATCATGAAAATTAACACGTGATGAAAAATGTGACAGTGTCAGACCACGGAGGAAGAATTGAAACAGGAATTTCCTTAAGCACTTTCATATATTAATACATCTTTAGAAGGAATGATATATAAATCAAGTATTGGACAAATATATAGGTAGGGGAGAGAGGTGAAGTGAGGTGAGGTACAATGAAAAATTAATGGGAATTAGGTGGATATAAATAAGAGCCGCATAAGAAATGCAGAAGGCCTATTGGCCCCGTATTATCACTTAGTGATAATTGTGTCATTTATAAAATACCTTGTAAAGACTGTAATAGGTTCTATGTTGGGCAAACATCTAAAGATTTGAAATGTAGAATTTCGCAACATAAATACTGTACTCTGTAAAAACATGGTCTAATGCTTTGTTTGTTCATTTGTCAGAAAATTCTCACCAGATTGGAAGATGGCTTCTTCAATAACGAATTGTAAAATCACTTTCAATAGGAACATAATTGAATCTACTTTAATACAGATTACAAAAGAATATATTTTGAACATTAGCAGTGGTTTATATAACTTAGATCCATTTTTGATTTATCAATTAAAGGGCGATTTGAATAGGATCATTGATACACATTTGTCTCACTAATTCATTGTAAATATTTACTATCTTATGCTATTATTATCCATGTGTGGGCCTATTGGTGGGTATAAATAGGAGTTGCCTCGTATGGGCCAATAGGCCTTCTGCATTTCTTATGTGGCTCTTATTTATATCCACCTAATTTCCATTCATTTTTCATTGTACCTCACCTCACTTCACCTCTCTCTCTCCTGCCTATATATTTGTCCAATACTGTACTTAACACTTTCGCGCTCTCGGCGCTCAAAAAAAAGCAATACCCCAGATGCTTTCGGCACTTCGCCCGCCTACGCGGTAAGACCGAAAAAGTGTACACTCTTTTGACTGTCCTGACAATAATTGAAGGCGCACGTATTTAAATTTGGTATCACTGTGTTCGCAATGAAATTGTCTATAAGACCATACCTATAAAATGCCGCCCAAGCATAAGGAGTATCAACACCAAATAAAAAACTATGCAGATCACTCGCCGAGAGCGCCAAACAGCAACAAAATGTTTCCATTCTCTTAATGGTTGCGAAGCCTACAGTTGTCCTACATCGCTAATTTTGGTATCATTGGAATCGCAATAAAATTCTCTACACGGACATATGCATATGAATGTTTAATATAGGTAATTGCCCACCCGCAAGAGTGTGTGAAGTGGAGAGTAGTTAGCCGCGAGCGCACTGGCGAAAACACAGGGGGGAAATGATGCTTGGAAAGTTTATATGTTTCCTGACCCTACTTTTCTATGTACGTATTTCTTTTTTATACCAATGTGTTCGCAATAAAATTTTCTATAAGTTGAAATGTATAACATTTGTACAAAGCATGTGTAAGAAAAGCGCCAAATATAGAACCACGTCGCTCAGTATGCGTTCGCGGCAGAAACGAACGCATTGTTTTCGTTCGTTTGATGTTTGTCATGTTTATACTTGTTGAAACATTTTATAATTTGTATGACAGTGATCGCAGTAAAATTCCCTACACAGACATATACATAACACATACAAATATTTCCCACGTGTTGGATATATCAACGGCTAACGGGAACCCACTGCCACACGCTCGCCACACCCCCAAACATACTTTGTGTATTTTTTTTTTTACTCATAGAAGTTTATGTGATATAATATTCATTCTGGTACCAAGAAATTCGCAAATAAAACGTATATAATCTGAGAGTATCCCCATCCATATCGGTTAAAAAATGGAATTTATAGAAATATTTTTTCGATGGACGAGAAAAGTAGGCTGTTATGCGGAATCGTAAGAAAAAACGGCGACGAGTTATCTCTAATATAAAGCGCGAAAGTGTTAACTTGTAATATAACTTATATTATCTGTTTACGGGCTCACCATAGCCCGTGCTACATGGACAGTTCGTCCTGAGTAGCTAAATCTTTAACAACAACATAACTTGTAAATCATTCCTTCTGAAGATGTATTAATATATGAAAGTACTTAAGGAAATTACTGTTTCAATTCTTCCTCCGTGGTATGTATGTATGTATGTATATATATACAGTATATATATATATATATGTGTGTGTGTGTGTGTGTGTGTGTGTGTGTGCGCGCGTGCTCGGAAAATCCACAGAGAAACAGAAAAGAAAGGTGAACGTTTCGGCCTTGTCAACACCAGACCGAGTCTGGTGTTGACTTCATCGGCCGAAACGTTCATCTTTCTTTTCCGTTTCTCTGTGGATTTTCTGCTTACAAATGATCAGTGTTTCGTGATTGTCAATTGCACATATTAATATATATATATATATATATATATATATATATATATATATATATATATATATATATATATAATATAATATAATTATGTGCAATTGTATGTTTTCTCATGAACTCACCCACTGCCAATTAGAGGTTAGATGTGATAAACTACTACTATCCAGTTTTCCAATGATATTTAGTATGGTATCTTGGATTGTTAAAATAATATAGGAATTTATCAGTCGGTCTTGGTGTAAAGGTAATTAAAGCATGTTGTTTTTATACATCTCTGTCAGTCTCATCAATCCACACTCTTAACTGAAGGAAACGTAAAGATGGTTGTCTTCTAAATGCTGAACTCTTGGCATCCTCAATTACTATAATATTTTGAACATTAGTGACTTTCTTTTTTTTTTTTTTTACTTTAGAAGTCAAATGATAAAAAATTTGCAAATCACATAAAATAATATGCACCAAAGGCAGCTGTACCACGAATTGGGCATTATTTTTGTTAAGAGCTCAACAGATGTGAAATTCAATATGCAAGTGGATTACGTACATTGTTTATCAGCCTTTGAAAGTTTTTAGGTGTGTCAGAAATATATATATTCTTGTCTTGCCCTCTTCCTTATCAGTGGCATGTTGAAAATGTGTAATTATTATATAGAGTATGTTGATAAATATATATTTATAAATGACACACTAACTGGGGCTAGGGTTAATACATGGATTAGTGTCTTATTTCCAACCCACCCATTCATTCCAATGTTCCTTGCAGTTTGATTTTTTTAGAGTACTGTATTGCAATTTATCTTTCATACAAGTTTTAATATACAGTTTAAAGTGTTTTTAAAATGTTTTAATCTATATTGATAGGTTATACAGTTCTGTAGTCTTAATTTGCATTGATCTGCTAAGCAGCAAAATATGGTCTTAAATTACAATTGCACTCACTGACGTACTCCATTATTAAGTTAAAATTTATTGTGATGAGTTCCATATATTTTTTCCTCGTTGTTACATCTTTATTTGAAGTTTGTATTAACTATCATGAAGACATTAATAACCTGATCTTGGATATAAACTAGGTAATAAGATAGCTTTATTGCAAATAAACAGATGTAAGTAGGGGACCAAGCTATAGCCAATGAAAATATGCAAATCAGTTTGGCACTTATTCTTTAATTAAGGTGTAGTTGTTGATTATTAGACAAATAATGCTGCTAAGTTCACATTAAGTGTTTTCTATAATTAAAGGTAAAATGGGCTAAGATCATAACTAGTTTTTTTTTTATTATATGGCTTGGTTGGTTTCAATCATTAATAATGCTTACACAAAAATTTACTCATTACTTTTCTCGTCCTAATGTCAGCACAAGTAATATATTTTATTCCAAGTAATAATACAATATTATTTTTCTGAAGAGTGAAATATAGGTAAAAAAGAATCCAAAATATATTTAAACCAAGAAAAATAAAAATAAAAAAGGCAAATATTACATTGTAGTATTACAGAAAAGTTAAATGATTGAGGAATTAAACCGAAATGCAGCGTTGAATGTACAGTAATGAAATGCCCATTTATAATGAACCACTCAGTAGCTTCTCAAGGCATGAGGAAACCCCCCAACCCTGTAAGACCCGCAACCATTGTATTTTCCGTACCAAGAAAATCTCACCAAGAAGCAATGGAGAAGTTTGTAATCCTGATGATGATAATGTCAACAGTTGTTATTGTGGAAAAATCACCTTTTAGATTCTTACCTGCCACCAGATGGCAGCCCAAAGAATCAGATATCTCAGTAAGCTACCCAGCTCAATCACGAATCATCCAAAATTAACCCCCTCTAACTGTATGGGAAGATAATAAGGCGCTATTGAGTGGCCTACAAAGAAGAGACAGTTTATAACATTCAACACTGGATTTCTGGGAAGGCTCCATCAGGAGCTATTATTGATGCTATTTCACAATGGAGCCTCATCAGAGGAGGCCAAATCTGAAAAACAAACATAAATTTAAAACAACACATGAAGATGGCTAGAGCTTACCACTGGAGAGAGTAGATCAAAGAGATGTAAAAAAGCAATGGTACTCAGCACTAGACCAGACACCCAAGCATATTGTGGCCGAGGAACACTTTACAAATAATGAAGGCTAATACTCAGACCTCCAGAAACCCTTTGGTCTGTTATTTCCCATAGACATATTGGTGAAGAAGGCTGACAAAATCTCAAACCCATGGAATCATTAGAACAGAGGTATGCAGTATGTCGGGCAGGCTAAGCTAGACCACCGTCTGAGTGACCTGGGGCAGACAAACTTTAGAACAAGGAACCAGAGAAAACAGCCGTAACCAACAAAGCATTAACGTACACTCCAGAAATGATGTGCATTTAACATCAAAACATAGTGAGAAGACAAAGAGCATGATGCCACCCAGGCTGTAACCAAATGTCAATAACCAATTGAACAGGTACACTTGAGGACAGCCAAGATGCCTTCCAAAGCCAGAGGAAGGTCACATTGTTCATTGACTACTGTGCAAAAATCAGATGAAAGCAGAAGAGGCCATCCACAGGCACATTCAACATGCTGAGAATGTGAACTTCATGTTGGACTAAATCCCAAGAACTTCATGTTGGACTAAATCCCAATAAAATGAACCAAGGACTGCTAAAAAATAACCTGACGAACTTGGGACACACAAGGTCATCTGGAAAGTTGCAAATATACTTGTTGATATTAACAGGTTAAGACTGAAATATGGCTCTAGTGTGTGTGTCACCATGGGAACAAAGAACAGATGGGAAACACCTACTGCAAGGCCATCACAGTGATCACCACTTGCCAAACAAATTTCCAGTGACTGCAGATGAGTGGAGTTAGATGGCTGTGCAAGACTCAAAGGCTCTGAAGGTACGGAGGGCCACACTCACCGAAGACCGAGACACGACACTTTACGCCCAAGCATCTTGGGTGTGTGTCAAAAGGCACTTGGACATTCCATCACCACACCATTACTGGGGCATGCAACAATAAGATTAGTGGAAGGAACCATACTGCCCACCAAACCAGGTAAAATGCCTCTGCTGGTAGAACTGCAAGTGCCCGTGGAACCTATGCCACAGAATCCCTAACTGAGCCAAGAGTCCGACTTCTCGACTGCCTGGAAGCCGAGTTTAGGTTCTGAATCACATCGGAAACATTTAGCTAAACAGTTGAAAAGTTGTACAGACACTAACACCTGTACAACCTCCATTTCAAGGAACAGTAGAGAACAGGATACTGAAAATCAAAGGAAGAGACCAAGTGGAATCCTGGAGAGAATTCAACACTGCCTGCCATGAAGTCTGGTGAGATGCACAGAAGTCCATCACCGCATCTTACTAAAGCAGTGCAAGTAGCTTGAGCATATTATCTGCTGCACGGACCACAAAGCAGTGGCCATCGGGTTTGACAACAAGGCGTCCAGACTCCAAATGCAACTGCCCAGAAAAGATCTGCATTGCACAGACCCTGAGAATATATGCCAACTTGAGACAAGCCTTGTGATCCATTGCCAACAATGACTTGGACTACTTAGGCACTAAGACATGGATCTGCTTGCCCCAACCTCACATGGCAAGGCCAGCACATATAAAGCAGCACTGATTGCCTTGAAGGAAAAACCTAGATACACATGAAACACTTAAGCCAACATTCTTCCAGTTCCAGTCTAGTGCCTGATTACAGAAAAAAACATACCACTTGGCCTGCTAAAATTAGCATTCCATCTACTGGCTTCGGAGAGGGACCAAAGCTGATAGTTCCCTGAAGCGAGATACAATACCTTGAACAGAGACAAATTGAGCCCTGCAGGGAAGATAATCCTGGAAGGGCAGGGGCAATACAAGCTAGTATATCAGAGAAGGTAAGGGGCAGGGCACTGCAAGGTGAATACCAGGGAAGCACTAGTATTGCTTCCACTACAATTCATTACAAACTGAATATTGGTATAACTGACCACTACAATTGGAGCAAACTGACAACTCACGGTACTCACCAGATGGGTGGAAAAGAAAATGTGAAGCTAAATATGGAACAAAATCAATTAATGGCTCCACACCATTGATTGTTTCAGGGATAGCCACAACCACTTGTCTTCAGGTCAAAATTTGACAGCTCTTTAAAGCTGAGTGTCATCAGATATGAGCCAAGTTTGTGAATGAGCTGGCTGACTGGTCAAGACCCTGGATCACCTATCTAGTGGCAGGCAAGCATATTTAGGCATTGCTTTTGTTGCCGTAACTTACAGTTTGGAATGTAGATGAGAGATATTTCATGTGCTTATGGATGATACTGTACAGCAATACAGTATACAGTTCCAAACTATGCACAATAAAATTATAATATACTGAGGTGAGAAATGTGTTACAAAGTAAAAAATCTAATGAAAAGTCGTGGTGCTATAAGCTCAATTAGGGACCACAGTGTAAACATCAAAGGCCCATGACTTGCCAACAGGTTCACATTAACATTATCAGGGTTCCAAATTTGTTCAAGTAGATGCTTGTTTTGGAGCAATGGTTTGCTTTCTGGTAGGGTTTTCCTGGTACTGTAGTGTAGTGATCTCTGATCCCCAGGCTTCCCTTAGCCTCTTTGATGAGGCCAGGTTCTGGTCCCAGTCACTTGTAGGCACTCCTTGGCTAAGGTTGTAGCATTTGGGACTTACTGATGTGGCCCTCCCAGAAAGTGTGATTTACAAGGTTATAAATTATTTTTGGTGTGCACACCAGAATGAGGTAAGTTGATGTAGTAACAACCACTTAACATTCATTTGTAGCTGTGATATAAAAGAGTAAGTTTGCCTGTATCCTAAAGGTACATGTATTTGAAAATCTTGTCTGTATATTTATTTGTCATGTTACCAAGTACAGTAAATGAATGGTATCTGAGTGTGAAATACAGTGACTTCAAAAATCTGGGCTTCAAAATTCTGGAATGAAAACCTTAAAAATTCTTTAGGATTTTACTATGAGAACAGTTGTTCAATATCAGGAAACCTACCCTTAATTATCACGAATTTTTAACATGGGAAAAATTCAGATAGATTTGACATTGTTAATACTCAGGCTTGATTCCCAGTGTACCTTGTGGTACAAACATATCTATCTTTTAGAATTCCTTGAAAAGTGTATAATAAGTTTACATTGCAACCATTCTCCATTGTACTTAATCACCTCACTGATACTTTAATAGACCAAATTCTAGGTACACAACTGTTTTATGATTATCATGTTATGTTTGTTACTGTAACAAATCTTGAATAAACAATAGAGTTATACAAATACTGTACTAATTCCAATGGATTTTTTAATACTCTTTATGAATATTGTCACTGTAGGTTAACTTGACATTAAACACGGATTGTAACGAAATCTTCCCGCCCCATAGATCCTATGGCTATCCTATGGCTACTGACAAAGGAATGACTTTCCTGATTAGTGTAACATCTCACTTCCTTGAGCAAGGATTCACCAATCAGGAGGCAGGATGTATGGCCTTACCAATACTTGACCATGTTCCTCTTTTAGTTTTTAGTCCTAAGCAGTATACAAATTCCCTTTCTTTCCCAAATGTGGGGTCAAAGGTCCTGGCTATGCAGTTAGTACAGGCCTCCTTGCTACACTTGTAGCTAAAATTACCCTCTCTTGTTCCATCCTCATTTGCTACCAAGTGAACAAGTGTCTACTGGTATAAAACTTTCTCATAATCAACCACATGTCTTATACAAACCTGTGGCTGATACAGTACAGGTATTTGGATCCCTTGAGGTGAGGGCTTCGGCCAGATAATCGACATGGCTAGTTTCCGACTGGAAGGGAAGTCTACTTCATCTGGGAGAAGGATTACTATTATTTTTTATTTTTTTTATTTTTTTTTTTTTATTTTTTTATACAAGAGTTCTTACATTTTTGTACAGCCACTAGCACTTATAGCATTTCAGTAAATCCTTAATCCTAATTTTCACACACACATCCCCACACATAGCAGCTGTCTAACTCCCAGGTACCTATTTATTGATAAGTGAACAGGGTCATCAGGGTGAAAGAAACAACCCGTTTATTTCCGCCTCCGTCGGGGATCAAACCCAGACCCTTAGGATTTCAAACCCCGAGCGCTATCCACTTAGCCATCAGGCCCCACTGGCCAACAGGCCCCATGATGATGGAAAAAACAACTTCTTACAATATTTAACATGTCTTGGGGTAAGATTGTATGTTTTGTATCTTTAGTTATTTTTGGGCAAGCTCAATCAGTGGTGGAATTTTGTTTATTTTTTTGTTTATTTATATATACAAGAGTTCTTACATTCTTGTACAGCCACTAGCACGCATAGCGTTTCGGGCAAGTTCTTAATCCTAATATTCCCTGGAATACGACTCAATGATTTGATCTCTGTACCCCATTTTTCCCTACTCCTGTGAAGGGGCATGCCATTTTGAAATGGTATTTGCTTCCAATGGGCTGAGAAATCACAAGAGCATGGTGTACTGTGAATGTCCCTTGGATATCAGTGCCAAAGATGATTCTAGCCTCAAAGGTTCTACCCAAAGAGTGGCTTATTATTATACTTAAAGCTCAATTTTTTATGTAGCTATTCCAGTCCTTCTGACACAGTATGAGTCTGTCCTAGCCCATGTGAATTTTACTCTGTGCTGGTGCCGTCAACCTCTCATTACTCCAGGAATTTTCATAGATTTATCTTTGAATACTGCTTCATTTACAAGTACAAAAGATGTTTACCAGGAAGAATAGTTTTGCTATATACCAGATATGAGGAAGAACAGATATCATAATATACACCAAATGATAAATTGATGTTAAAAGTGATCATGGCTGAAGGGGAAAGGAGGCTGGTCAAGTGTGCTGTTGGCACACATTGTTTTGGGGAAAAACTAAAAGTAAAGATTTTAGAACAAATCCACAAGGGCCGTGACAAGGATTCGAACCTACGTTAGCTACGACATGGTCAAAAGAGTTGAAACCAGAAGTTCTACTGAACTTACTTGGATCCTGCAGCCTCTCCGAGACACAAACCAGGGTTTTACACAACTCCCGCAACTCCTGGTTTGTGTCTTGGAGAGGCTGCAGGATCCAAGTAAGTTCAGTAGAACTTCTGGTTTCAACTCTTTTGACCATGTCGCAGCTCAGTCGATTAAGGCAGCGTCTGGGATGATCTCGGATATAGGTTCGAATCCTCGCCACGGCCCTTGTGGATTTGTTCATTGATGCATCACGCTATTGTGATTTCTGTGTGTAATAAAGATTTTAGAATTTATTACCAGGAGAGAGAATTCTAATAGAAAAGAAAATGAAAGAGAAGCGTTCAGTGTCACAAATTTCAGTGAGATAGTTCAGACAGTTTGCAAGGATAAATATGGACTTCCTAAAAGGTTACATGCACACTAAAAGGTCACAGTACACCATGCTCTTGTGATTTCTCAGCCCATTGGGAGCATATACCATTTCAAAATGGCATGCCCCTTCACAGGAGCAGGGGAAAAATGGGGTACAGAGATCAAATCATTGGGTCATATTCCAGGGAATATTAGGATTAAGGTCTTCCCCGAAACGCTATGCGTGCTAGTGGCTGTACAAGAATGTTTAAATCCCTTAACATGCTATATATTAATTCCCTCCACACATTCTCTTGTGTCAACTACATTTACAAAACCCTGTTCTTAAATGCAAACCATGCTCTGAAACTCTCACTGGACAGATGTAATAGGACCCATTATCACCACACCAGAAATAAATATATCTTTGATATCCCCAGGGTCAAACTTAATCTGTGTAAACACTATGCAAATAAAGGGACCTAGTCTATGGAACTCACTCCCTAGTGAATTGAAAAGCTGTCAAACTTTTGCCTCATTCAAAAACAAAACCAAAAAGTACCTAATTTCATCTTCGTAGTTTCCTACACTAAGCTTTAAATTTGCTCTGTATCTAGTGTTACCCAATCTCCCAATCTTTATGTACTTAATCCTAACAACTTTATCATTGTGTTCATTGCTGTCTTCTTTTATGTGCTAGCCATATGCTGTATTGTGCCTACTAATTTTTGTTAAACTACCATTCAAGCTGTCATTGCAATCAACCTGAGCTACCTATGTGTGTTAATATACCTACAATTTTCTCTCATCTTTTATTTTTTCTTGCTATGTAACTGTTATCATTTTTTTAAATTTTGCTAGTATTTACCTACTTAAAATTTTCTTAGATTAAGGACCTGCCCAAAACGCTGCGCGTACTAGTGGCTTTACAAGCATGTAATTACTATGCTATGTATCCTCACAATCCCAATATACCTTCTTGTATACATATAAATAAATAAATAAAATAAATAATAAATAAAAGGTAACTTAAAAATTAAAAATAATACTGAACAAATCCTTGTTTATATATTGAGTTTGCACTTATCAAAAAATATCTTAGCATTTTGCTAAGAACTGAACCAAAATTTAAAAACAAAATTTTTTAAAACCTTGTATGGTCCCAAAATGGTACATAATACTATAGTCCAGATTTTTGAGGTCACACTGTAATCAGATTAAAATTAATAAGTGCCTCTTACACCTATCAGATTCTGACTATTATGCTGCACAGTATGTGTGTATTATGAGTTCTTTTCCCTGGAGTTCCTAAGCAATTCTCTTTATTCTTGGTATTACTTCTATTTTTGTGTGATGTACTGTAATATAAAAATTTACATAAATTTAGGTAAATATTAAATTTTATTTTTAGTATTTTAGAATACTAAAAGGAGAGGTTAATGTAAATTCATTTGGTATTTTTTGTATTAATTTTAATTTTAATATTAGTATGTAACCAAAACCTGTATTATTTACAAATCACATGCAGTATATAGTAGTGTTTATTACTTGAAATAATAACTGATTGGCAAACTTGATCATAAAAATTTAATATGCAACTCAGATATGAAAAATAGAATGGAAACAGAACATTCCATCTAATAGCAAATTTCATTTTTGGTACAACTTGGCAAGGAAATACTGTATATATAAAATCTTTAGTCTGATGCATTGACATAAATTAAGGCTCCTACATACAATTTTGTTAAATGTTGGGGAAAACTAATTTTTGTTATCTTCATACAAATAGAAGATCTACTATTATTAAACACACATATGAATGATTGGCTACCTTCAGATGATTGTGTGACTTAGTATATGATGTATTTTAATTATTTACAACTGTTATCCTGCTGGTTGATAATGAGAAGTTTGTATTTTGTGCTGTACTGGATTCTGGCAAATATTTGGTAATGGTATGTGAACTGCATACAGTAATATGAAATAGGGATACAGTACAGGATTGTAAGTGAAGTAAACCTAGTGATTGTAACAATGATGTTTTATTGTAGTTTATGAGGAAAGAATACTAAACTAACCCATTCCATGAAAATGGTGTTGCCCAAGTGGAACTCCACCTATATACAAGAATCCCATTACGAGCTTCCCAGTAAAAGACATTTAGTTAGACTAAGGCATGAAGCCTCAAGTGATCCATCCAGAGACATATAGCTGTATTTAGTAAGGAACTGATACCAATACTCATTAAATAAAATATTATGACTAAATAATAAAATATTATGACTAAATAATAATGAACGATAAATTATTGTTGTTGTTCTTACCACTGTTTTGTAGATGCAGTAGTAAATCTTTAATTTTTTGTGAAGAACACTAAGACAGCTGCATAGTACAGGTAATGCTTTTGTGGTTCTTTCTTTAGTGTAATGTTTTAATACTGTATTCACTGTAGAGTAGCTACTGAGATTCTGATGTGCATCTTGTACATAAACATTTCAGAATTTTTAACTAAGTACTGTACCATAAATTACTATAAAAAAATATAATCATGTTTTGAAGGAAAAGAATGTTTAATAATGATTCATTAATATTCTGATCTTCAATATTAATCAACTTAAACGTAGATAAAATAATATAGATATACTGTAATTTGCTTTAAAAATTGGTAAATCAATCTAATAATAATTAAATATATGCTTTAAGCCATTGCTGAACAAACTCAAGTCAGTTGAGTTCAAAGATATTTAGTCAAACACGTTTTGAAATTGTTGGAAGTGTATGTATGTGTGTAATTATCTAAGCATAGTTACAAGATGACAGCTGTGGAGGGGGGATGGGGTTGGCAGGGTGCATTTGTCATTAGCCAAGTGTAGTTACAGGATGAGAGCTACACTAGTCATGTCCCATATTTCCAATATTGTACCCTTTTTTTTATCATATAGTGCTTTGAAACCTACTGACAGTTTTGGCATCCACTGCCTTCTCACTGAACTTGTTCTAACCCTCGGCCACTGTTTGCAAAAGTGAACTTTCAGATGTTTTTTTGGCATCTTTGTTACATTAGCTATGGCCTATTGTTCTTGAAGCTGCAGGTTTCAAGAAATTTTCTTTGTCAATTTTGTTGATTTCTGTTACTACTATATTTTGTATGTAGTGATCATATTGCCTCTTTTTCTTCTATCTTCTAGCTTTGGTATACTTCATTTAACACCTCTAGTCTCTCGTCAAAGCTCATGTTTTAGGTTCTGGAAGCTATTTATTTTCATATCTTTGCATCTTTCCCAGTTCATTGATGTGTTTCTTGAGATAATGGCACTATACAACCGTTATGAATAAATTGGGTCATGAACAAATCTTTTAATATTTTGCCATCAATGTATTTAAAAATTGATTCCAAAGTTTGAAAGCACAGCATATGTTCCTCACAAAATGTTCTCTATGTGATCTTCTGTGACAGCTTTCTATCCAGAACCAAACCTAGATCTCTTAATTTATCAAGGTTTTTAAAGCCTTTTCACATAATTTGTAGGTTGTGTGGCTTATTTTCTCTTTTTCCATATTCCATACATGGCATTTATTCACATTAAATTTAATCTGCTATATGTTGCTTCATACACTTATTTTGTCCAGGTCAACTTGTACTGCATGACAATCATAAAAGTTTATCTTCCCAAGTAGCAGCTTGGTATCATCAGCAAAGATGTTCATATAATTCTGTATTCCTTCTGGTAGATAATTGAAATAGATAATGAACATTACTGGTGTTAGAACTGAATCGTGTGGTACTCCACTAGTAACAGTTCTCCAGTCATCAGTGCCTCTGACTACTGGCCCTCATTTTTCTGTCAGAAATGTTGTTATGCATGTTAGAAGTCTTCACATCATCCCTCCAATAAGTTCCAGTTTCCAAAACAATCTTTTATGTGCGACTGTCAAAAAACTCCGTTAGATCCAGAAAAATGCAATCAACCCAACCATCTCTTTCCTTTAAAATCTCCGTCATATATATTAAGTAGATTTCTTACGCAAGATCTTCCTGTTAGAAAACCACACTTATATTATTTATTTATTTATTATTTATTTATATATATACAAGAAAGTACATTGGGGGTTAAGAGAGAACATAGAGTTTAAGTTGAAATTACAATATTGTAAAGCCACTAGCACGCATAGCATTTCAGGAAAGTCCTTAAATTAACCTTAGAGCAAATCCTTAAACTAACAGAAAGTTTTAGAGAAATAAGAGTAAAATTGATAAAAAGTGTTTAACAAGTACTTTACAGCTTTACTTTACAAGTACAGATGATTTTAAATAGGATAATTAAAGTAAAATTGTAAAAAAAAAATGTTTACAGGTACATTGCAAGAATTTTTGACACAAAAGCAGATCAGAACAATACACAAGAATAACAATACACAATAATGAACAAGGAATCCCAAGTACAATTAGGAAAACATCTAAGGGTTATACATTGGATCACTGAAGCACAATATGAGGATCATTACTAGGAGTAATGCAGTAGAATATGCACTCAATACAACAACCATGATAACAGATGATCTAAGATAACAATGGTGAAGAATATGGCTTAGGTACAAAGAATGGGGGATTGGGTAGCACTAGAAACAGTGTGAAGATAAAGCTCTAGGTAGAAGACTATGAAGATGAAATTAGGTACTGTTTGGTTTTATATTTGAATAGACAAAAGTTGGATAGCTTTTCAGTTCATTAGGGTTCATTTCTCTCTTATGTTCTACCCATTTGGTTTTAATTATTTTTCTAGTGTTTTGACTATCACCCAAAGGAGCAATGGTTGCTCCTTTTGACCCAAAGGAACAACGGTGTCAAGCTCAACAAGCCACAATGTAGGACTGAGAACAGGAGATGCTTTTACACCCGCGGGGTTATAAACCCATGGAACCGCCTACCCACCGAAGCAGTATATGCCAAAACTCTATTTAAATTTTAAAGTCACTCTGGAAAGATCATCAGCACAAATAATAATAATGGGGGAGACCTTCGACAAACCGCCGTCTTCCTGACCTCGTCGAGGCCACTAGAGTAAATCAGGTAAATGATGTCACACCACAAATGTGTGGCCCAACACGAGACAAGTCTCCACCAGCGCCGGCCCTGAGGCACGGTTGCCAGGGCCAAATTGCTGAAAGTAGCGAGCTGACGGTCTAAAAGTAGCGAATTTGTAATAGAAGTAGCCCATTTTTTTTTAAGTAATTAATACGGGTTTCAAAGTAATATATTTTGATATATAGAGTACACTACACGTTTTTAATTGTTCTGTTAATATATCTCTGCAAATATGATAATAAGATAACTTACCAATATTTACTGTATGAAGCATAATGGGTGTGGAGTCCTTCGACCACGTCTTCACAGTTGAAAATTATCAAGATCTTGATAAGACAAAAAGCCAAACTTAAAAATATTTGAAAAACTAATCTGCAAGCACCTTTACTCTTATCTAGTCAAACACAATATACTTAGCTCTTGCCAATATGGCTTCAGACCCCAAAAAGGCACTAACGATGCACTTATTAGTATGATTAACTTGATACATGCAGCTCTTGATAAAAATGAGTTCCCTGTTGGGTTATTTGTTAACCTACGTAAGGCTTTTGACACTGTTAACCACCATAACCTTCTTAAATTACATCATTATGGAGTCACAGGTTATTCCCTCCAATATCTTCAGTCTTACCTTACTGACAGGCTCCAGCATATTTCTGTGAATAATTCAATTTCTCCCACCCTACCAATCAACACTGGTGTTCCTCAGGGCAGCATACTTGGCCCTATCCTCTTTCTCATCTACAATAATGACCTTCCAAATGCCTCTCAACACCTCAAACCATGTGTTAAGAATGTTTTACATACATGTCGGTCGTTCCCTATAGTTGATTATGCAGCGCCTGCCTTACTCACTCTTTCTCCTGGTCAGTGGGCAAATGTTGAGGTTATTCAAAACGATGCAATGCGAGTCATAACAGGAGTTCCTAGATGGACTAAAATACTAAACCTAAGACTGGAAACCAAGCTATCGTGGATTGAAATATGGGTAAAAGAGATTGCTGAATGCATGCTGACCAAGATATTGCCTAGACCTAGAATCAGTTCACTTAAAGATATAATCATTGGAACACTAACTCTGGACAGAAGAGCCTCCAATAGCAACAGGTGGACCCATTGTGTGATAAACACCATCAATACATTTGATATAACAAACACAATCACTGAGAAGGGTGTCGACGAAATACATGCAGACTTTGTTATGCAAGCCCCTTGGTAATCTCTGCCAGCGGACTTTAAGATTACGGCTCTTAAAGGAAAAAAAGAACCAGACTAATCCTCATCTGCTACGTAATATTGCACAGATGCATATAGAAGCAAACTTGGCATCTAACAGCTTCACATACTTCACATATGGATCGGTAGACCAGCAGGGACAAGAAACCAGAGCTGCAGTTAAAGCAGGAAATTAACTCTGTAAATAGTTGGAGATTCTCAAATGGGTGTTCAACTTTACAAACAGAGATGGTAGCCATTCAAGACTTTGGAACATGCTCTTCCTGAACACTGACAACATGTTATCATACATACAGATTCCAGAACTGCCATTGAAACCTTGCAACAAGAACACATACGTGATAACATCCATCTGATCATAAATGTCATATCATTAATGCAAACATTCAAAAAACAAGGCCGACAGGTACTTATCAACTGGGAGCCAAGTCATGTGGGAATAATAGGAAACGACATTGCAGACGAAGCTGCAAAACTTGCAACTAAGAGAAGAAATGTAGACATTTACATACCACAGATTAAGAAAGTAATTAGAAACAGAGCAATGCAAAAGATGTACAGTAACCACAACACAGCAGTTGCAACATCAGGATCTGCGGGTTGGTACAAGAATTCAACCAACTACGAACAACTTAGTTTGATGAAATGGAGCAGTAGAACAACAGAAGTACACTTACATCGCATCAGGCTTGGATACCCATATGCATGGGAAATAGGCTTATAGGTTCCGGAAGATGAGAGGAAATGTCAACACTGTGGAGAAATTCCTGATAGACCACTGGAACATAACATAACACAGTGCAGAGTTACAAACCCATTAGGATTTCAACTTAGATTCAACAGAGCAGAAGTTGTTAAACACATGGGACAAAATCTTACTGAAGCGACCATACGAGTCATAAATACTCTTACTCCGCCCAAGTAAAACAGAAACAAGCAACACTTAGTGGGCCAGTCAGAAGCTTAGGGTCCGCGCAGGAATATCCCTGCAAAAAAAAAAGCTCAGTTCAATCCTACTCCTAAAGACCCCATTCATTTCATGAGCCTATTATATGCATCAATAGAAATAAACTTTATTCATTAACAGCATTTAGAAACAATCATATAAGGAACAGGATGAGCCCGTAGCCAACGTGTGCCAGAGCCTTCATATGATCATTTAACCTGATCTCCCAATACATCAACCTGTTGAGCGAACAAGTTCCAGATGCGAGTCAGCCTAGGATGAATGATCACTGATGTTCTATTGCTCCATTGCTCAAACAATTGTGTATTAGCCATAAGACATACCATTAATGTATAATGACTTACTGTAAATATATATAGCTCGTAAAATAGATCATTTTCTGTAACTAGCTGACATGTGACTATAAAGTGTGAAGGATAGATGAAATTGTTTATGTAATAATCTAAGATGAGGTCTGATAAAGACCTTTTGTGCCATCTGTAATGCTTTTTGCGCTACCGCTCACAGGATGGGTATGGGGTGCACAATAAACTAGCCGCCTTCGGCGGCCACAATCAACAAATGGAGTAATGTTCTAGAGAAAGACAGTTCCAGCACAAGACTGTTGAATGTTGAGAGCCTATTGCTTCCTGTTGGATAAGTAACCCTTGATCCAACAAAGAAGCCGACCAACAATAATCATTTTCGCAAGCTCACTCAAGGTAATATGTCGGTTTGCAATATCAAAGGCAGACTTGAGATCTAGGAAGGTGGTATATGACTTTTCAGTCTGCAGGGTGAGAAAGGTGGTGATGGAATGATTACTGCGTAAAGCGTTTCTGGCAAAACTTTGAATACCTTAGATAAGATTATTTACAGGTATAATTAGAAAACAATGCTAAATGAGAAGTAAGCTAACATATGAGATGATCGAGGGATATAAAAATGATACACAACAAAAAGGTGATTCATTAAAAAAAAAGTGATTCAAGATAGTAGGCATAGAGTACTACATTATAGAATCTTTAGTTTTAGCAATAATGAAAAAGTGTTTAACATTAATAATAACAGCAAGGATGTACAAAGGTACATTTTATTAAAGCCCCTAGAATTTAGCATAATATATATAGAGTAAATCAGTAAATTATGATAATTGACTGAGCTCAAAATGCGTGTATAGTGTGATGCCAACCTGCAAGCAAGCACATACAAATGGTTCAACAATAAAATAATATTTTTAGACCATAAACTAAATAAAATGCCGTCTTTCGACGGTGATGTTTGCATTAGTCAGTCAGTCGCGTTCAGGCCCATTATGAATGACCAGCAAATGGATAAGTAATTACGTGAATAAAACTTCATCCTCAGCTTCGACATATTAAGGGTTTTATGTCCCCATTAGGTTAAGTATAATCCTAATTCAACACATTATAAATAAGCTATGCGTCATACTATACACAACTAAAGGCAAGAGGCGCTACCCTGGAGTTGGAGAGTTTGAATGTGCGCGCCAGTGAGGCGTCTGGTGATTGGCTACCGTCGCCACGAGACGGAGGACGCTCATTGGCCAACACGATTTAAATGTCCGACGCCGCTAGCCGAGTGATTCAAACGAAAGCGGAGGTCGGGGTGTCCTGCCTTTACCACTATTTTGCTACTCTTCTCCTCGGACTTGTACCGCTTTTAATGAGGCAAGTGTCGGGGCTGTCGGTCACGGTGTCAGGTAATGTTTTCTGCAACGTTTGGTACCTGGATGGTGGTGAAGGGAGGAGAGTGAGGTGATACAGGGCGTGTTCTAACTGTATTGCCCTGTAACTCCTGATTGTCTAGGCTTTTGTTGGTGAAGTGTAGGGGGTGTCTACGGTGACCTGGGGCGGGGGTGTGTGGGGGTGACCTGGGGCGGGGGTGTGTAGGCGGTTGCGACCTGGGGCGGGGGTGTGTAGGCGGTTGCGACCTGGGGCGGGGGTGTGACCTGGGGCGGGGGGTGTCTACGGTGACCTGGGGTGGGAGGTGTGTGGGGGTGGGCGGGGGAGGTTGGCAGGGGGGTGAGCAGGGGGGTGTGTGTAGGGGGTGACCTGGGGCGGGGGGAGGGGGGGGTGTCGACGGTGACCTGGAGCGGGGGGGGTGTCGACGGTGACCTGGAGCGGGGGGGGGGGGGAGGGTCCGACGGTGACCTGGAGTGGGGGGGGTTGTCAATGGTGACCTGGGGCAGGGGGTGTCAACAGTGACCCGGAGCGAGGAGGTCGATGGTGACCCGGAGCGAGGAGGTCGATGGTGACCCGGAGCGAGGAGGTCGATGGTGACCCGGAGCGAGGAGGTCGATGGTGACCCGGAGCGGGTGGGGGGGGGGGGGGTCGACGGTGACCCGGAGCGGGTGGGGGGGGGTCGACGGTGACCCGGAGCGGGTGGGGGGGGAGGGTCGACGGTGACCCGGAGCGGGTGGGGGGGGAGGGTCGACGGTGACCCGGAGCGGGTGGGGGGGGAGGGTCGACGGTGACCCGGAGCGGGTGGGGGGGGAGGGTCGACGGTGACCCGGAGCGGGTGGGGGGGGAGGGTCGACGGTGACCCGGAGTTTCGACGGTGACCCGGAGCGGGTGGGGGGGGGGGGTCGACGGTGACCCGGAGCGGGTGGGGGGGGGGGGTCGACGGTGACCCGGAGCGGGTGGGGGGGGGTCGACGGTGACCCAAAGCGGGTGGGGGGGGGGTCGACGGTGACCCGGAGCGGGTGGGGGGGGGGTCGACGGTGACCCGGAGCGGGTGGGGGGGGGGGGGGGGGTCGACGGTGACCCGGAGCGGGTGGGGGGGGGGGGGTCGACGGTGACCCGGAGCGGGTGGGGGGGGGGTCGACGGTGACCCGGAGCGGGTGGGGGGGGGGGGTCGACGGTGACCCGGAGCGGGTGGGGGGGGGTCGACGGTGACCCGGAGCGGGTGGGGGGGGGTCGACGGTGACCCGGAGTGGGTGGGGGGGTCGAAGGTGACCCGGTGGGGGTGGGTGTCGATTATTTTCAAATTGTTTTACTATTTGTCATTTCTTTAAACAAATTAACCTTTTACACGTATATTTTGTAAACATTAAAACAGTTTCTTGGTTTTCAGGCAAGATGACCTTAAACAGAAAAGTCTTAAAACGTGTGCATTCGCCACTTAAGTCTCCAAAACGAAATAATACTTCCTTACGCAAGAAAGCCCTCATTAAACAATTGAGTGGTGACGTTCAGTTTGGTGCAGCATCTAAGGCTAATCTTAAAGTCGTTGTCAGAGTTCGGCCACAGAACAAATATGAAGAGGAGAATAATGCAAGGTCAGTATTCAGCTCATTGTGGTATTAAAATGGAAAGGGGTCACATGAAACATGCATGTACTTGGTACTATTTTTAGTACAATACTACTTTTACTGGATGAAATTTTTTTTCTGAATATAATTATTCTGCATGTGACCAGGAAGTAATATGAATATGAAACCGTATATTTATAACCTGCTGAAAGGCATATCAAGTAGGGTAAAGGAGTTTTTTATTGGCAATGTATTTGGGAATCTGTGTGTGGCCTGTTTTAAGTTACATGGTTATATTGTGCAAGTTACAGTACAGTGTATAGATTTTTTTTATATTGATTCCAGATGCATTGTGAAGGTTGTGGATGATCACATGTTGGTATTTGACCCTAAGGAAGACGACGATGAGTTTTTCTTCAGAGGTGTGCGTCAGCGTGCACGAGATCTCAGCAAGCGTCAGAACAGGGAACAAAAATTTGCTTTCGAGCGTGTTTTTAATGAGAATTCTACTAATGAAGAAGTGTATGAGGCAACCGTACAAGATATTATTGATACTGTTCTTAGTGGCTATAACTGTTCAGGTTTGTTGTTGCAGTTGTTTGTTTACATTATTTTTGTCATTTTGATTTGTTAATTATGCTTGCCTCCCAACTGCATGTAATAGTACATTGAAATGATACTTATAAAGTTTAACAAGTTTTCTCATGTCCCCCTCATTTTTACAAGTACTGTACTGTGTATATATAGTGTTAAATCAATGTAAATTTGGTGATTACTGTACCTATCAGAATTTTTTTTATATTAAATTTTCAGTTTTTGCATATGGTGCAACGGGTGCTGGTAAGACCTTCACGATGCTTGGGAAAAAAAACTACCCTGGGATTACTTTCCTAACCTTGATGGAGCTTTACCGACGTATTGACGAGATAAAGGATGAAAAGACTTGTGAAGTGGGGATTTCCTATATTGAGGTTAGTGTAATTAGGTATACTGCAACCTCCAAAATCTAAACTTCCATATAACAAAGCCCTCTAAATAACAGATCTAATCCATCAAATGAATTTCCCCTCCTTAATTCAGATTTCAAAAATAAATCTTAATTTCAAAGGGAGGATGCTATAAAATCTGTGTTGTTGGTTCAGTTTTTTTAGCGATATCCACAAAATTGAGTTTTTCGTTTCTTTGCTGTATTGCTAGTGCATTCATTCTTCCCCCTGTGAGTGCACACATTTTTAAAGAATTTTCCTTGGATGTGAATTTTTTTCAGTACTATGAATAAAGTACTATGGCAATTTCTTAAGACCTATATCATGGGGGTGGTTGGCAAGCAAATGGCAGTTTGTCAGCAAGTCAAAATTTGATGGAAAGATTGTCAGAAAAACATTGAAGATACCGAATATTAACAGCTGGATGATGCTATTTGTATGGTTTATGCGACGTCATACAGTGGGGGTTACCTATTGGGAGCTATGGATATTGTTGACTTTTAAGGCCAGTTCACGGTGGCTAAAGATGTTAAACACCACAGTATATTTAAGAGAAAGATAACAGTGGGGAGAGTTTGTGCTGATGTGACAGCCATGGAATCATTAGAGAGAGAGAATGGCAGCTGGTGAGTTCCATGTGTAAGTTTGTTTTCAAGTCTACAATGCAGGCAAAATTTGCTTTGTTTGAAGAGATTTACTTCAGAGGAAACTGTAAGGTTATGAAGTTAGTAAAGAAAGGTTTTTCCTATGGCCTGTGCAAATGCAGATTGTACAGACTAAAAATAGCAATTGTTTGGAATACTGCTAAGCAAAGATACTTCAAAAACTGCATTGATAAGACTTCCTCTAAAATACTTCCACTCATAAGAATGTCGGGCTCTCACATTTTTTCTTTTGATTCCATAATTTTTACAAATAGGAGGGTTTCCAGATTTAGGATGGAAAACTGAACAGGTAAGAACCTTATTGGTCCTTGATAATGCACCTGCTCACTATGGGTTATTGCATTAAAATCACTAAATGGTAGAATTATGACTTTCCTTTCTGCCAAATACCATACGGTAGCAGAATGCAGTTATAATACTGTACAGTTCAGTATAATACTAAACTGGTTACTTTGTACTGTAATTGCACATTTAACATTTAAAGGGAATGTGTTTTTGTGCAAAACTAGTGCTCCCAGGTCCATGAACTGGATTAGTCAATTTTTGGATGAAGGCTGTCAGATAATTCTGCAATTTAGTTATTTTAAAGCATTAACCTCGTACTTCTAAGCCATTGTTTCTGCTTCTCGTCTCCCTCCTGCCTTCCTTACTCATAGATCTTGTATTGAATCTAAACCCTTAGGTTTGCACTCATCTTCCGCTCCCCATCTTTGTGCATTTTACTGTATTCATTAATGCCGTTGGATGGCAGCATCAGTTCTTAAGGCAGTTGAATGTTCAGTTCAAGTTCATTGATTTAGCCAATAAGTAACCCTGTACACATGGCGTCTTCTATAAAGATCTTTGCTCCCATTGTTGACAAGTTGTATGTATAGTTAATGTACATCTTACATAGTTTTTAGAACATAATTGTTGCCTCCCTCTTCCTCTCAATTTAGTTTTTGTAAGTCACAGCATGACTGAAATCCTGGTGAATTTGGAGGTATATATTCAATGTTATAGTTCTTTTTGACCTGGAGATGTAATATTTTAGCTCGACTGCATTCTTTTTGGCCTTTATGGCAATCTGCCACTTGTCTATTTGCTTCCTTTCTGGTTTGATTAAGGTATGATTCGGTTCTGTTTTTCACATCTGTATGAGTGTTCAAGTAAGTTTAATGAGGTAATAACGTACATCTCAAAAGGATTAGAGTAGCTTGGCCAATTTCTACCTTCATCTATTTCAGGTCCCTCAAGGGGTTCACATTCGTACAGTATGAGGGTGTTCACATTAACAATCATCCCTCTCTTCTGGCATGTTTTTTACACACTGTAGATCTCACTATCAGCTGTCAGTGACAATTTCTCCTGAAGGTACCAGTTCCATCTCCCAAAGACGGATTCCTTTTGCTGGTTTCTATCCAATTTGTAATATAATTTGGAATGATTGGCACAACTTAGTGAGGTATTATAGGTAACATACTGTACTATTAGATGTCGCCTATCTCTGCCATTCTTCCTATCACTGCAATAAGTGATGGGAAACATATTTCTCACATGTTCGTAACTTATGGTCACTTAATGGAACAGTCTGCTTGTCTGAACTGCATTGTCACGCTTGATCGTTCACTTCTTTGTGTGATACTGTATCCTGATTTTTAGGATGCTTGTAAATCTTGCTTTCCAATGTTCCTTAGTCACTTTCTCTCAGTAGAATCCTTTGTGAAACCAATGCCTTTGACGTACCTTGAGGTGTTTCTGGGGTTTGGCGTCCTCGCAGCCCGGCCGTCGACCAAGCCTCCTCATTGCTGGACTGGTCAACCAGGTTGTTGGACACGGCTGCTCACAGCCTGGTTGATCAGGTATCCTTTGGAGGTGCTTATCGCGTTCTCTCTTGAGCACTGCGAGGGGTCGGCCAGTTATGCCCCTATGTGTAGTGGAAGCGTGTTGAACAGTCTCAGGCCTCTGATGTTGATGACATTGCTCGTCATGTCTTTTATTCTTGTACTGGTTTCCCGAGTGATTTGTAGGCCCTATTGATTGTTCAGCAACAGATGGTGCTAAATAGAATTTTTATTATACCACTTCATATTGTAGCACAGTATTTTCTAATTGTTGCATTTTTGGTGTACTTATTACACCACTATTCGTATTCTGATATGTTCTAGTCCAGGAAATACTTCTCATGATCAACTTCAGTAAAAAAAAAATAGTTTTTCTTATGATGATGAGACTTGTAGTATATTAATTTAAAATATTTAAACATGGTAGTGTTTCCAGGTTGACTATTCAATCTGCAAATAAGTGCTGTAAGGTTAGGTTAAGCTGCACATTATATAGTACCTTTATCTTTAATCAATTTCAGGTTTATAATGAAATGGTGCGTGACCTTTTGAAACCAGGAAAACCACTTAATGTGCAGGAAGATGGACGTCAAATTTTAATACCAGGCTTATCTCTTCACAAACCAGAAAATGCAGAGGAATTAATGCAAATGTTATCACAAGGGAACCAAAACCGCACACAGCACCCTACTGATGCCAATGCTGAGTCTTCAAGGTCTCATGCTGTCTTTCAGGTAATTTGCTTTGTAAAATGGTGTTTGTTCTGGTTAACAATTCATTAGGGAAAGATTTCCTTTGAGATTGAGTGCGACATTTATATGAATGTTTTATAACTAAACATTTAATATTTGACCATGTACTTCTGTCATTTTATGGTTATATTCTTTGGCTATGATATTTCTGTGTACTACTATGATTTGCTAATCTTTCTCCACATTTCCCATTGCTAGTATTCACATGTTTATAAAAATATTTTGTAACCCTCTGATAGATTTGCTACTCATTTTATCATTTTTGGTGATATTTGGAAAGAGAAGGCATTGGTGACTTGAGCAGTATCTCAAAAGGGAATTAGCTTTGCTGCACCAACATTTATTCACTAATGAGTGTCAAGTGATAGTCCATGTAGTCTATTACAAAGTTGTACATTAGTTTCTTAAACAAATCTAGAACGGTTAAATATATTTTTAATCTTCAAATGTTTTGAAACCATGTTGTACTGTAGTATAAAAATAAATGCAGAGTAATTTATGTAATCTAAATACACTAGCTTAAAACTTGCAAATTCTTTTGTTGTAATGAGTGTCAGTTTCTGCTAGATAGTGTGTATACGGAACATAACCAACACTGGGGTACTGACTCAAGTGTGTTGTAGTATTGGGAAGCAGATTACAGTTTCCTGTAATTCCCCCTTCCTTTCCAATATGATGGGTAACAAATTTGGTGATAGTAACATTTTGAGGGTTAAAGGATTCTTTACCTCTAAAGGATATGCTTGCTGATGGCAGGCCTTATTGCCTTATGCAAGCAATTGAACTTTAATGAAAGAGTAGCATATGAAATTTTCACTATAGGTTTAATGTACTGTATTTCTAATTGCTGGGTATATTGGTTTGCCCCTGGCAAGATATTTTGGGTTGCTGCTGCTTTAGAGCTCACAGAAATAAGATGTGGAAATGGATTTTGCTGTTGAATAAGCTTAGTACACTAGAATTTTTTTTGTTGAAACAAAATTTTAAGTTTAACACTTAATTTTATTCAGTACTTGTACAAGACATAATTATATTATATATATACTGTATATACAAATGCTAATAATTTTTTAATTAAATACTTCAGGTTTTTGTCCGTCAGCAAGACCGTGTTGGCAATATCAAATCTAACGTTTCCATTGCCAAGCTGTCAATGATCGACCTTGCTGGATCTGAAAGAGGAGCTGCCACTGGTTTCAGAGGCGCCAGATTTAGAGAGGGTGCCAGTATTAACAAGTCATTACTTGCACTTGGTATGTTGTTCACTCTTCACTCATTTTTAGTCTTCAAAGCAAGCATTGGCAACATTAAATAACATGTAAGAATTTCACTTACATTTTTTATTTGAATTGAAAGCTGTTCATTCAGTAGGAAATAACTTTTCAGGAAATTGCATCAATGCTCTGGCAGATGGACAAAGGCACATTCCTTATCGTGACAGCAAGCTTACGCGCCTTTTGAAGGATTCTATTGGAGGAAATTGTCGGAGTGTTATGATAGCTACAGTATCTCCAGCATCAACGACTTTTGAAGATACATTCAACACGCTGCGTTATGCTAATCGTGCAAAAACAATTAAAACTACCGTAAGTAGATTTGTGTACTATTGTTACGTAAATTTAGTAGGGGTACTTTACTGTATCATAGTGAAGCATTATAGATAATGATTTTGATAAGAAATTATATAAAATTATAAATCTGCAAAATATGATCATTTCTTTCAGATTAAAAAGAACATCATGAACATAGACCAACATGTTTCAAATTATGTTAAAATTGTTGAAGACCTGAGGCAAGAAATTTGCAGCTTAAAGGAGAAGGTTTGTCTTTTTTTTTTATTATATAACTTTAAAGTATATTTTAGATAGGAAAAAGTTAGTGAGCTCTTTTACTATGAATAGTAATCCATTAGGGTTCAATGGAACGAGAAACATCACAAAGTCTCCTAGAGATGATTATGAGTGGTATGAAGGCCGGTTTTTTGAAGCATTAACACTTTCGCGCTTTATATTAGAGATAACTCGTCGCCGTTTTCTCTCACGATTCCGCATAACGGCCTACTTTTCTCGTCCATCGAAAAAATATTTCTATAAATTCCATTTTTTAACCGAAATGGATGGGGATACTTTTGTTTTGTAGAGAATTTATTTGCGAATGTTTTGGTACCAGAATGAATATTATATCACATAAACTTCTATGAGTAAAAAAAAAAATACACAAAGTATGTTTGGGGGTGTGGCAGTGGGTTCCCTTTAGCCGTTGATATATCTAACACGTGGGAAATATTTGTACGTGTTATGTATATGTCTGTGTAGGGAATTTTACTGCGATCACTGTCATACAAATTATAAAATGTTTCAACAAGTATAAACATGACAAACATCAAACGAACGAAAACAATGCGTTCGTTTCTGCCGCGAATGCATACTGAGCGACGTGGTTCTATATTTGGCGCTTCTCTTACACATGCTTTGTACAAATGTTATACAGTTCATCTTATAGAAAATTTTATTGCGAACACATTGGTATAAAAAAGAAATACGTACATAGAAAAGTAGGGTCAGGAAACGTATAAACTTTCCAAGCATGATTTCCCCCCTGTGTTTTCGCCAGTGCGCTCGCGGATAACTACTCTCCACTTCACACACTCTTGCTGGTGGGCAATTACCTATATTAAACATTCATATGCATATGTCCGTGTAGAGAATTTTATTGCGATTCCAATGATACCAAAATTAGCGATGTAGGACAACTGTAGGCTTCGCAACCATTAAGAGAGTGGAAACATTTTGTTGCTGTTTGGCGCTCTCGGCGAGTGATCTGCATAGTTTTTTATTTGGTGTTGATACTCCTTATGCTTGGGCGGCATTTTATAGGTATGCTCTTATAGACAATTTCATTGCGAACACAGTGATACCAAATTTAAATACGTGCGCCTTCAATTATTGTCAGGACAGTCAAAAGAGTGTACACTTTTCGGTCTTACCGCGTAGGTGCGCGAAGTGCCGAAAGCATCTGGGGTATTGTTTTTTTTGAGCGCCGAGAGCGCGAAAGTGTTAAGAATAAATTCATTGAATGCATTATAACAGTATATGGCTTGCTGGGTTGATTTAAAATTGTATTGAAATGGAGCTTTAACTATATTTATTTGGCCAGGATCTATCCCAATTACAAATGTCATGTATTTGTCACAACAATAAAAAGATGTATTTCAAATGGTAATGTTTAGAAATGCTTTTGAACATTTATTAGGTTTAGTTTTCAAAACTTGAGATTTTTGGTAATGTGTACATTACTATTTTCATTTAAAGTTCCTGCGTGCTCAGATATTTCCCGAGATGGAAACTCGACCTATGATGGAGCTGGTCCAAAATCTAGAAGGCTCTAAATTAGCATTTATCAATGCAATGGGATTAAAGTTGGAAAATTTAAGATACTTTTTTGAAGAAATTAGCTGAGTAACAATATACAACCTCAACAACACAAACATGAATTTCAATTAGTAGGCTTTACCCATAATGATTTTAATACTGTATATATAAAAATAAATGTGTGTATTTTATTATTATTATTATTATTACTGTATAAGAAAATACATTCATGATTTTCTTCCAATATTCTGTCCATCTACAAATACAGTATCACTAAACATTTGAGCCATAATAAAAATTACCATTTACACCCCTAATATTTGCCATGCTCTATGGGCTAATTTCACTGGGTCAAATTTTAGTTTCAGTATCAGATTGACAACTTTCCCACATGTATGTGAACTCCGGTCCTGCTTCCTAGGCAAATCTGAACAAACCTTGCTTCAGCAAATCTCCAAACATTTTTGCCGAGGCAGTTTAATAAATCCAGTTTAGAAAGTTTTGCAACTGGAGATTTGCTGAAACAAGGTTGCACTGTGTATAAATATAATACTGTCTGTTCAAAGTACGAGACCAGATGCTCAGGGTTAGCCTCGACCAATTTTCCAACATGGATATAGGATTTCCAACATATGTTGGAAATATTCCAAGTGATACCCTTTAAAAAAAATTGGCATCTATAGTGACCCCTTTGTGATTTTCATGGTCTAAATTGAAATTGTGGATATTTTTCATAAAGTTTGATGGTTACTCAAGTGATGCACCTGAATTAATTTGTTAAATATTTAATTTTAAGACGGAGATGGGGGTGGAGGGAGGGAGGAATAGAGGGGTGTATGGTGGAAAGGGAGAGGAGAAAAGAGGGTGAGTGGAAGGGAAGCAAGACCTGTATTGTAAATGATGTCTAATCTGAAATCACATTAGCATGATATATGAATGAAACTTTGAAGCAACATGGTGGGACCAAATTTGCATCCATTGCATACTCCGGTACCCATGTTGAGCTATAAATATCAACTGGAAGTTCGTAAGAACTTTCATGGCATTTAGAAGTATTTAGTTCGTTCTTCCAGTCCAAGTTTTACATGATCCGTGTTTTCATTTTCAAGGGTAGTTAGTGATGCACACCTTATGCCTTAGTGCACATAACTTTGTGCTATCCCATCCAGAGCCTCAAAATTTTCTCAGTATATCACCTTAATTAGATTTATACATTAACAGAGGCTTAAAAGAGCTGTACTGTTTCATCTCGGTGTGTACACTAAGTGGTAGAAAACTAGTTTGTTTTAGTTGGTTAACTTTTAAATTTTATTAGGATATATTTAAAATTAGTTTATTATATATTCTTTATTTGACTATTTACTGTATTGGTAATTACATTTGTTGTGCAGGTAAATCAGTATGAGCAGAAGGAGAAAGAGTGGGAAGCTGAGAAAGAAGCTCTGGTAGCAGTCACATCACAGCCTTCCCAAGCATCACCTCTGAAAAATGCAGATTATGAGGAAAAAATTGCCAGCTTGGAAAAACAACTGCAGGTAATGTGTGTGTATTAGCACTTAACCTAATATAGTTTGGAAAATAACTGTACTCTTTCTCGTGGGTTGATTTTTTTTTCTTCAGGATTTATTATGTATGGTCTGTAATACTTTGAGTTTTATTTAGCATTAATTAGTTCATGCTCATTTCTGAGCATTGTAAAGTTTTTGTGACCATCCTTCAGCAATTTTGATGCGTTTGTTTCTCAATGTATGATGTCTTATGACAACCTCAACTGCCCTAAATCTGTGAGGGGAAGAATTCTGGTACCTGCTCAGAGGAAGCCATTAAAGTCTGATTAACCTGGGGAGTTTGTACTGACTCTGGAGTTCAGTGGCAGCCTCTGAAGGGCTCTCACAAATTGGCTTTTCATTATACAAAAGCAATATATTGCTTATATTTAAGAAGAGATGATTATTGTATTTCTCAATCATTGGGTGAATTTTATGCAATATCTGCCTCTGGCTAAACACTAGGTCTAACATTGGCATTTCAAAGTTTTTCATATGGCCTTGTATTCTACAGGAAAGATCACCTTTGTTAACAGTACCAGAAGTGGAACCCTCTGTTACAAGAGAAGCAGAGGTTCAACAGAGGCTAATTGATGCAAGTCATGAGCAGAAGTCTCTAAGGCGTGAGCTTCTGCAGCTGGAGAGCTCTCAGCGGGAAATGGAGTTTAAGATGCATATTTGTAATGCACGTCTCAATAGAATGAAAATAATAGCCTTTGCATCTAAGAGGCTAGATAAGGTAAAATAAAAGTTTGTCAATTAGTCAATACCTGTTACACATACACACGTCTGTTTCTGAATATATACCGGCAGGTGCCTTTTTTTTTTTTTTTTTTTTTTTTTTTTGTAAATTGTGAATATAACCAACAGAGTATCTCAAGATGTGAACGCACTATCCGAAATCTGCAAATTCGCCTTTCTCAAACCAAAAAGCTTCAAGACAGTGTTCAGATGAAGTTGTCCACAAATTTTGCCAAACTGCAGTTAATCCAGGCAGAGTTGAATCAATGGGGACCCGATTCTAAACACCCATCAAAAGCATCACAGGATCTAATTGAAAAAAGTAATGGAAATGTAAGTAATGTTTTCAGATTGCAGTGAATAAAGTGTTTCAAGATTTTAGGGAAGGAATGCATGATGTGCCAGTTATATGCTAGACATAGTTGACAGGAAGGGAAAATGTGAATTGGGTTATAGCTCAAATTCCTTCAGCTCAAGGAGGAGCCTCTTTGTGTGTGTATGGATTTTCTCTAGTTATTCCTTGTCTGTTTTTAGGCAAGAGTTCCATTCTAGAGATGCATATTCAAGAGTAGGTCTCAACGTGCTATGTTTAGGGCTCAGATAGTCCTTTTGTCCAAATTTCTAAGGGACACCTGAATGTTGGTCTGTATGCCACATGCTGCTGCTATTTTGCTGATGTAGGCTTTTGGCATCAGATTTAGGGTTATGTCTACTCTTGGGTCTTTTTTCTTTTCTGATTGAAGAATGTCTTCGTTTCAACCTGTGCTATTGTACTGGTCTTTGCACTAATCACCAAAAGTGGTGGGATGCTATTGTGGATGATTTACTCGATTGTGATAGTGATGCTATATGATGTGTAAATTGATGGATAGATGTAAGAATTTTTATCCTTATAACTATTTTTCTATAATGTGCCTGTTTTTTGTATGGGCTGATGCTGCTTATGCCAAGAAAGTAGGAAATGTAATGATTCTCTGCTACTTAGCTTTATAAAAAAAAATGTATATAGACTCTTTAATGCATACTTTTCAATAAAAGTATAATTTGAAACATTATTACTTGCCAACAAGTGGTTAGTACAGCATAGAACTTTAATTATAGGTTGAATTTCTTAATTGTCTACACACATTTTATATTTCAGCTTGCTCTTCGGGATCTCCACCAGCTTTCTGAATACTTAAGAGGATTAGTTAAAGAAGGTTTCAGTGAGCAGAATGCATCAGAGCAGCTCATCTGCCTTCTCTTGACTGCTACAAGACAGTTTTATTTACAGCTTCGTGTTCAAGATAGTTGTACACCTGAGATGGAAACCCTCTTTAAGGTGTGTGCTCAATTAACCGTACATAAGACATATTTTTATTTTCTCCTTTCATGTGAAGCTCTTGCTTACATAAACATAATTCTTATGCAGTAATTTTATATTTTGTATTGTGCATAGCACGTGTTACGGGTCACTTAAAGAACAAGGGTATACAGTATGTAAGAGTTAAATAATGTATCTGTCCATCAAAATTGGAGAAAAGATTTGTGGTCATATCTGTCCATAAAAAAATGTAACAGGTTTATCAGTTCATCTTTTTCCCATGCAATATTAAGGGACTGAGGAAATCTTTTGCATATCATGGCTCGTGGGCACAGCTTTTGTCGGGTGACCCATGACTGGTTCGATCCGCCCATCCTGCTCCAAAAGATTTTCCTCAGGTATATCACAGTTAGTTCATTGTGTAATAAAGGAATGTTTTGTTTTATCAACAATGAAGCTTTTAACACCTGAAACATGTATCCACTTGATAGTGTGTTTTAGAGTATTGTATTTTTCATTATTTGACAGTTCGATTACAACATGAATCAGTTTTATTTAAAGTGCATAATATCGTTAAGTGAATACAATATGATTGGTGAGTAGTACTTTGGTTTATGAATAATGAATGCATGACTAGAGGACTACTCATCCATTATGCTGTGCACTGACTGATCTGCAGAGTTTAAGGAAGTCCAATGGGAAAACTAAAGGGTAAGACAACGAATGGAATTTGTTCAAAGATATGCTCAAACCCACCGAGTTCATTCAACTCAGGGTTCCAACATTGCCACCTGAATTTGGTTTTGATATACCACAAGGGTTATGTTCATTTAGTGGAAGCTCGCCATTTGTTTGGTTTTGGAATTTTCGTCACAGTTCTGATAAGAGAATTCTTCACATGCTAGTTTCCTTACAGCTTGGTCGCAGTGATGTGTTCTCTTGATTTTCTCTCTAAATTTTTGCTTACCTTTTTTTTTTCCTGTGATGCTTTAAATTGCAGGAGTCTACTTGGAGGGCAGAGATTTAGCTATTACATACTTAAAACCAGGAACAATATCTAATTTGTTTTACAAGGCAAAACCTGGGGATGAGAACTAAAACCAGGGTAAATGCCACCAGAAAGTATAAAAAAAGATGAATCAAAGTGACCCCCGAGTGAACATGCCAAACGATTATTGCCGCAGGTGAAATTAACCTAACTGTGATGCACCTGACAGTTACTAGGTGCCAGCCAGGGTTGGTCACAGCCTACCTCACCCAGGAGCTGCCTGTGATGAACCCTACATGAAAGAAATGAGTAAGGAGTTACTAGGGGCCCACCAGGAGTGTTTCATTTCATTTAATACTATATATTTCTAGGTTCTATGGAAATATTTTACTAAGTGAAATATTAATTTCTACAATACAACATTTACCTTCTCGCCAAACACACACCGAAACTACGACGTTGGTACAACATTCGAACAAGTTTTAACACCTAACCAGTTATAACGACCAATATAGCAAGTTGTAACAACGTTCTAATATGTCATAAACACGTTAAGCCAAGACGTAAAAACTTTATTACAAGTTGTAACAAGTGGAAAATAGACTGTTTCGGTTTGTGTTTCCAGGGTTTAGAACCTGTCGGTAAAGAGATTTAACCCTCAGTGTTGGTATTTCCCAGGATCTATCCCCTAAACCTTATTTTTCAAAGAACAAGCCTTGCCCCTTAATGCTGCAAATGAACCAGGACCATTGGCATTCGTATACATCCAAGAGGTTTCCTTCCACTGAAGATTTTTCTATGAAGTAACTTTGGAATTCATTTTAAACAAATAATTAATACTATATGGTACATTTTAGTGTCATTTTCAGTAATGTCTGAGTATGCTAAATAAGAAAATGTAATATAATGAAGTTTTACATTCTCTTACTTAACAATTCTACTGTAATTTGTCAAAACAGTTTTTGAAATGGGCTGGCAGTGTAGGTAGAGTTTACAGCCACCATTTTGAGTGTGATGATACCTAGGAGCCTTCGACTCATCTGCATGAATGTTAGCACTACAGACTCCAAATACTTGCTCCTAAGATTCCAAGTGTTTTTCTCATCTCACATATTATATGATTGAACTATGTATGTGACATTGTAGATATTGATAATTAAGGAGAATAGGGTAGAATGTATAGACAAAATTATTGATGTTAAGGACATGGGTCTTAAAGGCTTCAATATTAACACTTTTTTCAAGGAAAGGTTGACTTCATATGGTGTATGCTCTGCTGGAAAAGTTGTACTTGAAGTGCTTTGATCAAATAATTTGAAAATAAAACTAAGGTAATTGTTTTAAGAGCAGTGTGGAAGAAGTTAGAGGCACAGTTTGGCATTGCAGACACTGCTGATCAGTCACAAAGTAACATTAGGCTTTTGACTGGCATCTTGAGATTCAAGACAGCAGGAGATAGAAAATAAAGATTTAAACTTCACAACCAGCCTTGTGCAATTGAAAAGTGTTCTTGCAATAAATAATAAAACAGTTAAGTTAAATTTTATTGGTGTTGCATGATTAAAGTACTGTAGCCTGCTGTATTCTTAAGAAAAATATTACATTTAAAGTAACTGTTCCTATTGATGGGTGAAACTATAGTCCATGTAAATTTTACAGCATGACTAGAGATTCACTCATCCATAGTGATAGTGAATTGCATCATTAAGTGAATATTAGGAGGATATCCAGAGTAGACATGGTAAAGAGTAGTGGTGTGATTGGCACAGTTTAAGAACATTATGGGCATTAGGGGCCCACAGCTCTTCAAACTCGTTCCACCCATAATGAGAAATATTGCCGTAACAAAAGTGTGCTTTCAATAGGCAATTGGACAGTTCTTCGGAAAGTGCTGGATCAACAGAGTTTGAGGATATGTGGCCTGCAGGCTGCTGCAAGCTACCCCCTAACAAGCCTGGCCATAGGTCAGGTTAGGAGAATAAAAGAACCCTCAAACCCGATTACAAGTAAACATGATGTTGAAATGTGCATTATAGTTTGCTTTGTGAGTAAAATATTTGCACCCACACCCACATTATCAGTGTTGATATTTTGCAGAATCCAATAATTTGTACTTCTATCAAGTATAATCTGACCTAAATGTATGATGTGTGTTTGAAAGTTGCCATCGTGTAATTTATTGATCCTATCTATATCTACCTGTCATGGTTTATTTTGCCTGTCTTTGCAAAGCAAAATTGCATTTTAATTGTCTAACCCATCTTACAAAATATAAATTGAATTCAATATTGTGAGCAATGCAATTGCGAACATTTCCTTTCCTACCTTTAGGAGCATGGACATGTTTCCAGATGTTTATTTTTTATGTAGCTGCATCCTGATGTAATTCAGGCAACTAATGTTGAAATATTTGAAACTTGACTCACCAGTCTGCCTTCATCCATTTATTCAACATACCTGAACTATCTGTTGCTCTCTGCAATCTTTCCGTATTGACTTGTACTCTACCTCTCCAAGATAGTTTCGTTGTTTACTATATTCTCCTAACACTAATTATCTTGTTGGTATTCTCATATTAGATTGCAATCTCAGAATCTGAGTATCTAAACTGATCAATCACCACAAGCACTTCACTGTTCACATGTATTTCACACATTCCTTTTCTCTCCCATTATTACCTTACTTTTGTCAACATTCACCATTTATAGTATTCACACACCAAACACTTTTAACAATACATAATATTTGACATTCTCAAGTAACATGGATTAGGCCTACATAGCAAACCCAAGGTAGTCACCAAGGAAGTGGTGGCAGCAGTGCTGGACACTATTGTAGTCTGAGGAAGTAAATACACCTCATGGAACAATGTGACTAAAGACTATTTATAGCCAGACCAGGTATTGCCTTCATGGCAAAGGTAGCTGAAGTACACTTTATCTGAATACTAGGATCTTTAACCATTAGGCTATGCCCCAGTTAATAGAAGACAATGCCCTGATGCATGTGTGGGGGGGGGGGTATCTTGATTTCGGGGCTTAGTGTCCCCGCCGCCAGGTCCTAGATCAGGCCTCCGTTTTGTTACACATCCCAGCTCTCGACACCATTGTATATTATGCTTATATGCTCTTTATGGTTGAATGAAGTATTGCAGGTAAACCAATCAATGGAAACATCATGTGTTATGTGAATTGTGATTTTATTAAGTTAACACATTCTTATAAATAGAAAAAAGTGATAATCAATGATGTACGGGATTGAAAACCGTACCCTAAAGTATCGTACCTAAAGTAAGGTATGTATCCTGTATCTTACAATAAAACATATGAGGATAAATAGTAGTAGTCTTGCATACCTCAGTGTCAGCATCATATTTTGACAGGTGCCAGATCACACCGCCACAGTACAATATTTTAGAGCACCTCCACTCAGTAAAAAAGGAACTGGTAACACATTTTCATGTTTTTTTTACATTTTACATTCAAATAAATTTAATTTTTTTATTTTTATTTTTGCACTTAGGCAGGATTGACCATTTTTATATAGCAACTGTCAAGTTAAAATGTGATTCCTGATTATGGGAAATTTTTAAAAAATGTGACCTTGGCAGTGGTGAGGCAAGGCAAGGAAATGTGTCAATTCCTGCACATTCAAGGAGCAGTTGCCCCGTGGAGGTTGTCCCAAACCAGGCTTTGGGGCCGGAGTTGCTATGAAAATATTTTTACATTTATTTCAATGTCTTACTCTTTTTTTTGCCTTTACACTAGTAATATTCAATAGGCTCATTTAAAAAATTAACATAATAAAATGTGTAGAACATTGGTGTGGTTAAATATTCTGGGGTCAGTTGTAAAACCATCTGTAATTTTATTCATCGTTACGAATTACTATACAGTATGTAGTAACCACGGATGTGGTAAACACAATACAAGCACAGCAAAGTGCCACGTGCTAGTCAGTTGCCAACTGCACCTAACATAACTTCCCAATATACTACACACATTATCTCTAGCCACAACACTATTATCAGAATCCTGGTCAATAAATCCAAAATATGGATGATTTTCCAAAAGATCATTTATTAAAGGAACACGAACACATTTTTAAAGGAACGAATCGTGCTGTGAACATCTTAACCATTATTGGGTTCCTTGATATCTGAACTGTGTTGTCCTTATCACAGTCAGGATCTGACATTATCATTAAATAATTGCAGTTATTTTTTCATCATTATTTAGTGATGCTGTGGTCACGAGTTGCATGTCGGTGCTACTCATGGTCACTCATGGGACTGAGGCCCTCACAGCCAGGAGAGGGTGCCAATGAATTTTGTCAAAGATGGCATCTTTTTACTGGAGGCCTGAGAAAACAGGTGTGAGCCTGGTGTATCCACGGGCATTGTTAGTAGTACTGTACTGTAAATCTTCCCTCATTGTCTCTGGCAAGGTGATTATAAATGGTAAGAACATCCCTGCTGTCATGTGCAACTTGGAATGGTTAGCAAATCTGGACTAGAGCAAATGTAATGACAATATTCAAGAAAGGGTATAGGCAGAAAGCCCCTTTACCAGTCTTGTAAACATACATTTCTTGTACAGTTTGGGGAAAATAATCATGTAGCAAATATTGGAGAATAACTTCGGAGGATAAGTCATATCTGACATACTGTACTTGATAATTCTTTGACAAGGTCATTTTAATGCAGCTGGAGATGGGTGCTTCAGTAGTTGCATTTTCCTAGACTGAATAGAGTAAGGGTGTTCTTAACGAACTGGAAACGGTAACCATCAAAGAGAGATCAAACTAGAGGTGTGGACCCTAAAAGGTCCCCATTTGACTAAAAAAGGCTAGTAAATGAAAACAGGATATTGGAATTCTAATAACTGCAGGGAGGACCAAATTCAAAAAGCCTATTATTATTATATTTAAAATGAAAATGCTAAGGGGAATGGGCAAGGTGAACTGGGGTAATCTTTTTTTCAGTTGAAGAAACTTATAAATTACTTGGGTTGGAAATGAAATTGCACAAGAGCCAGAGGTATATTAACACTTGCATGCAGTAACACACTGGTATCACAGCTTCAAGAGCAAATACAAAATAAAAAAAGTAAAGTTATATGATTTTAAGAGATTGTGGTATTGTACATGGTATTGATCATCCATGATAAAAATACTGTATATGTACTTTAGTTTATTAGTGTCTTCAATACAGTTTTGTATTTGGGTGTTTAAATGAGACTGGTATATGTCTGATGCCTTGTTCTCCTTGGTACACCTACTTTAAGTGGGGTAACTGTAGCAAAGTTTTCCTGGAAGCCTTTTCTAAACATGGCTGGCTGACCTTCCCTAATGTATTCTTCAGGTGCTTCAATTGTTTAGTCTTTGCAGTGCTTCCTCGTGTATAAAATACATATTAACATCCCCTTCATAGTAATGGTCTAGTAACATCTAATTAATAGATTATTGTTGTCATATTTATCTGGACATGAACTTTGTTGAATAAGCTCTTATTATGAAAATTTGCAGGAATTAATAAGGTTAGAATATGTTCTCCAAAACTGTTTTTTGTAACCTTTTTTTTTGCTCTTTTGTAGGTACTGATACTTATCTCTCTCTTGCCAGAATATTCTTCAAGATATGGATGAAAGCAAAGTAATTTGGGCTGACCAGCAGTGTGTAAATGATCAAAAAGAAGTCGTCAATGAGAAGGAATGTTCAATACCCCAGTTAGATGTTTCGCATTTCACTGTTCTCCCAATTAGCAGTCAAATTTTCATGTCGCCTGTGAGCCAAGATTATAGAATATTCCGGTAAGTTATTGTTAGTCCATCATTTCTACTTTCCCCTTCACTATTCTCCATCTTTATTTTCCCCTTTCCCCATCATTTCTGACCTTCCTCTCACCTCTCCTCCCCAAATTCTTTGGTTTGATGAATCCTCTGTTAGTTTTAGTTCATTTATTATGCACCCCATATCCATCTTGTGGGCGGTAGTGGAAAGGGTTACAGAGGCACATAATGGGCTCAGGGACTGAGCCCCACAATTCATTTAGCTAAGCAAGTTAGTCTTGATGAGCCTAACCCATGTAACTTAAATTCTTTCAGGTATTGTATACAATTAGTGTTTCTCTAGACTCTTAATCCATACATCAAACCCTTGGACCATACAATTTTCTCAGCCCTGGTGAACTAGTTTTCCTGTAAACTTTAACAAATTCCTTTACAAACAAACAGATATTTGCAAATTCTATATACTACTGTATTGTACTTCCTTGCTTATACTGAATTCCATAATTTTCTTGATTTTCCTAATTTTACTTTCAAATAGAATTTGCATAGAGTTGGAGTTTACTTTTTGTTGAACACTAGTGATATAAAGGCTATACAGTGTGCGTGTGTGTACTGCCTTCACAAGACTGTTGCTTAGCTAAATGAACTGTGCTGTGGGTTTGTTCCTGAGCATATTATGTTTTTCTGTAACCCTTTCCACCACCCACCTGTTGGGTATTGGGGTGCATAATGAATGACATTCATGTAAAATTCTGGAAAAACATTATTGAAAAAAGTATTAACACTTTCGCTTGGTAAAGACTCGGCATTGCGTCGTTTTTCTAGCAGATGCATTACCGTTAACGACTCGGCATTGCGTAGTTTTTCTAGCAGACGCATTACCGGTAACGAAGCAGCATTGCGGCGGCGGTTTTGGACGTTATATGCATATACTCCTGTAGGGAATTTCATTGTGAATACATTGATACCAAAATGAAAGACCTAGGACCAGAATTGAGGTAACAAAGTTGAAAATAGTATACCCATTTTATTAGCGCTTACTGGGATTACGCTCTGTCACTTTCTCTGTTTTCTGTGGGTGGTATGCCTGGCTTTTGGACTTTATATTTGCATATACTCTTGTAGGGAATTCTATTGCGAACACAATGCTGTCAAAATGAAAGACCTAGGATGAGAATTGAGATGTCCAAAGTGAAGAGAGTGTATACGTTTTATTGCACCTGCATGGTTCTGGGTAATATGCTCTTACTTTCTTGCTTTTTTGCTGGGCTTTTGGGTTTTATATGCATTTAGTCTTGTAGAGAATTCTATTGCGAACACATTGATACCAAATTGAAAACCCTAGGACGAGAAATGAGATGATAAAGTGGAAAAGAGAATACACTTTTCAGTATTACCGAGCTCTAATGCAATGAGAGGTGCCTTGGGGTGGCGCAGTGCTCTTTTTCTGGGCCACTTTCATCTTGTCGGTGGGTGGAGCGCGCTGTGTTTTTTACTTTATATGCATATTCTCTTGTTGGGAATTCTATTGCGAACATAATGATACCAAAATGAAAGCCCTAGGATGGGAATTGAGGTAACAAAAGTGATAAGAGTGTACGCATTTTATCGCTCTTCTCGCTCCCGGGTAACACGCATTCACTTTCTCTGTTTGTTGTGGATGGTACGCCGGGCTTTTGGACTTTATATGCCTTTAGTCCTGTAGAGAATTCTATTACGAACACAATGATACCAAATTGAGAAACCTTGGACGAGAATTGAGGTGACACAAGTTGAAAAGATTATACACTTTTCAGAATTACTGCGCGCTCCCGTGAAACGCTGAGGCCCACCCGGGGTAGTGTGGGTCTCGCGGATGCGGTGCAATAAAGTGTTAAATGATCACAAAATTGGGCATTGAGTTTTGTATGCAATGGTGCCACATGCTCTAAAATTCTTCTAATTTGTGTTTTTATGAATTCCAAGGTTTATAATTTTTCCAATAATAGCCACAGACATGTTAAATCTTCATAATTATAGGGATATACTAGCAGAGACTAATTATCTTAAATGTTTAAAGTAAAAAATTGGGTAAATAAAAACTTTGTCAGTTGCACTTGGTGTTAAAAGATAATTGTAATGGAAATTACTGTTTAATTTATTGTCTTTGAGTTAAGCCTTTGGTAATAATTCTTGACAAATACCTTTAATGAATATAAAGTTAAATGTGATTGGTGTTAGTTCTGGATTTTGAGGAATAAAGTAACTTAATGTGCAGCTCTAAGCGTTTTAATATCATAGAGCTATAACTTTGTCTATAACTAATGCATGCATGTTTGTTGAATGCATGACATTTTCTAGAATGTGGATATAAAATATATAATTAAATATATAACCTTAAATTTTTGTTTATCTTTTTGTTCTTCAGAAAATCCAACTTGAAATCCAGTATCGGTTCCTCACAACTTCCTGGTGTGGATCTCCATTCTACATTTGCTCAGACAGAGCTAGAGAGTACCAGCAGTGCTTTGACCAGTGTACCAGAGGCTGGCCAATGCACAACTCCAGTCACAGTGTCTCGGTTAACAGCACCTGAATCTTCTGTCCTCTCCATGTTCAGCTCTGAAAAACAAAGAAAATGGACAAGTGGTCAACTTCCAGTTATTACCACTGGTTCATTACATAAAACATCCCATGTTTTGATTCAATCAGGGGACACGCACACTATTTCTCCAATGCAAATAGGTCATTCATCAAGAGGTCCTTCTAGTGACAACAAAGAAAATGAAACTACGCCCTTGCGTTTTGTTAGCATGGTAAAAGGCAGTGGTATTGAATCAATTTATGAAACACTGGACTCTGTTATTGCAAGTGATTGTCGTTTGAACACCACTGAATTATTACAAGATCCTGTAAAGTGTTCTGTAAATAGAACTTTTGCCACATCACCTAAGGCAGTCAGCACACAAGTTGACATTTCTGGTATTGCTCCTAACTTGAATGTTACTATTGATGTGCCTTCAAAATTTGATATATCAAAGGCAAAATCTGATGCACCTATTAGCTCATGGGCTGTAAATGCTACCACTGAATTGCCAGTTAATTATGGAGGTTTTCATTCAGTTAAGAACATTCCTCAGCAACCCACAAGTGACAGTGTTCCTGTTGATGAATCATTGTTAATAAATACTTTGGTCTCCAAGGAAACATCATCCTCAAGTACCAGAACAAATTTGTGCATGTCTGATAATAAACAGATGCATAATACAACTATAACTTTGCTGGGACAGAATAGTAAAAGCTCGCAGAATGGAATTAACATTGAAATGACAAAAATGTTGGACCCTGTCATGCCTATTACTGATTTACATTCTGTAGCACAAGGAAACCTAGAAGCTGCAAGCCAGCCCTTGGGCACCATAAAAACATCTAGAATGCTATTCAAATCATCTGCTTTAGATTCAACATTTAGCATTGAAGAACTAAAAGCAAAGGAATATCGGAATGTATCGGAGCTTTCTCCAGGTATGTTTTTGTCTTTTAAATCAATATATTTTCATGTGTAAATGTTGTGTAGTGTTACAGTATAGTGTGTGGAAGCATCAGCCTAGAGAGGGAAGTTTAATACAGGGAAAGATGATCACAAAAAATATACAGTGAAACCTCCATATTCAGACTTGATAGGTTCCTGAAAGCAGGACGAATGCCAAAAAAGTATGAATACTGACACAAATTTTTCCATGAAGAATAATGTAAATTAATCTGTTCTAGACCACAAAAATAAATATATTTATGCAATAAGGAAATTAAATAAATGCTAACACACTACACACATTGCCTGCACTTGGAAAGTTGATTGCATATGTAGTAGAAGCATCGTTATTCAACAGGTTCATAACGGCTTGTCAGAGTTCTGTCAGGGTGATATTTTTCAAGAAAACTTTTCACTTCTATCCCATTTTACACATTTTTTTTTATTTAATAACTAGATTTAGGCATACCAAACTAACGAGCAAACTCACAGGCACCACTTTCATATTTAGCTACGAGTCCTTTCTTTATCTATAGTGTGGTGACAACCATTTTTCTTTTTGCTGTGTTATCACAAACTTTCTTGCATGACAGGCAACTTATTTACACTAAATATAAAAAATATCCAAGAGAAGTGTAGTGGGTTGTGCTCTGAATGATGGCTATGGCATAACTGACGTGCCAGGGATGTGCGTTTACATGTGAATCCGATCAAATGGACGAATAATGGACACGAACACAATGGCCAAATGCAGAAAAGTACAAATTGGGAGTGGTACGAATACCGAGGTTCCACTGTATGTATAATTCCATTAAATAATTCATATTACATAGCAATGTAGCATCATTCACAGAATTACCCTACCACTTAATAAGACCATTGTATAGAGAGCTGCCATTATCTCAGTTTTCATGCTTTATTTTTCCACTTGACTGTTACCTTGTGCTTTACATTTACTCCCTCTCTTGCTATTGCTCAGTTTCATTTTGACAAGAATCCACTACATACAAAAATATTACTTTCATTGCTTGTGTGCATTAAGTTATTTGTTTTCAGTTATGTTATTGTGACGTGTTCTCTCCATCTTACGAATTGGCATAGACAATAAGAATACATTAACTTCATGTAAAGCACTTCACCGAACCTATTCCATTGTCGTATCTTATGCAGTGTTTAAACTCAAGCATTGTTTTCTCAAGCACTTGTATGCTGTTCCCATCTTATCTAATTTTTCTTCCTACCCTTAAATTCTCTAATATATATACAGTACTTTACCTTTCTAATACTATTACACATTACCAGTCTGCTATTGTCTATTTGTTAAGCATGCACAAACCATTTGTGTATGTTTTACTCAATCTTTGTTTGATTTTTGCTGCCATGTACACGTTATTACATGTTAATTTCTTACTCATTACACCACACATACTTTTCAGATTGATATTTACTACAGTACTGTATTTCTTTTTTTCACATATTAAGCCATTGTCTTTCCACCATGAATGAAGATTGGCATTAGCACTTCATGCAGCCCACTTGCTGCATTTCTTCATATCTTTACCTAACAAGGGTTTCCATTACATCAGCCACTTTACTTTCCCATTTTTACCTGTGGCTGTATGGAATGTATGTCATTCCTTGCAGAGGATTCAGTTTCCCCTGAGCTATTAGAGTTCTGTCCAATCCCGAATTCTACTCAGGAAAGATGATCCTTCTGCCTCCTTGGTGGCTGGCCCGGCCTTACAGCACTTCTTGCCCGGTGTCCGAATCCTGGGGATTCCCCACAGCTCTGCTTGTTTCATCAGTGGCCTGACGAATTATATTTCACTGGTTCAACCTTCTCTGCTCTGCACATCTGGAGTTTGGTCTATTGCCATCTGTATGGCACTTAGATAAGTTCTTGCAAGAAGTGCTGGACTAACTAGGCTGTGGTGTTTGTGGGCCTGTTGGACCAAGTTATCACAAGTTGAGCCTGGCCTCGGGCCAGGCTCGGGGAGTAGAAGAATTCCCAGAACCATCTCCAGGTATGCTCCAGTATGGCGAGCAGGTGACTGATTTGTAGGTGTCCCCACCTACATGTCTTTCCTCTCGGCAGCAGTATAAGGTTGCCCTATTCTCATTTGTTATCTTTTCCTGGTTAAGGTTGTCTTTGTCTATTTTGCCTTAGTGGCTTAGTGATTGTCAGCTATCAAAAGGGGACAGCAGAGTTGTTATTGTTTGCCTTTGGTGTTGACACCTGCTCGGCACCTTCTTGAGGTTATCTCGATTTCGGGGCTTGGCTTTGGGACCGCAGCCCGGTCCTCGACCAGGCCTCCTTTTTGTTACACATTCCAGGAAGCAGCCCGTAGCAGCTGTCTAACTCCCAGGTACCTATTTACTGCTAGGTAACGGGCATCAGGATGACAAACATTTTGCCCATTTGTCTCCACCTCCACCGGGGATCAAACCCGGAACCTCAGGACTACGAATCCGAAGCGCTGTCCACTCGGCTGTCAGGCACTAAACACTGATGTCAGAGGGTGGATCATTCTGCAAGTTGTCTCGTACATTTTTCATCTCTAGCCAACTCATTCTCCTGAGCAGTCCGTGTCTCTTGACTAGATTTTGAGAGCTTCAGGCTCTTTTTCTAGAGGTGGGGGTTCTCTTCTGTTGGCCCAGGTGGGTGGTTTGTTTGCAGCCCCTCCTTTTCTGGTGATAATCAAGTTGGCTGGCTTCCAAAGGAGGGGTACTTTGGTGATTTATATTCGGTTGGTTTGGGTCACCATTTCTGTCTCGGTGGACTTTATTGGTTGACCTTTGTCCCCTGTTCCAAGATTTGCATGTCTCATGTTGTCTTCCGTGTCAGTAAGTCTAGCCAGCCTGATGTCTTCTCTCGGGTCCATGGTGTTTGCAAATATGCAGCTTCGGCTGCAGTCTTTTCCAACATGTCTGGGTATGATATTTGGGTTCGGCTTCTGGCAGAGCGGTACTTAATTGATGTTTTCAGGCACAGTCAGTCTTTTTTGCTTTGGGTAGTGTCTCCTGGCCTGGGTTCTCTTCTTTATCTTAGTGCTTGCTGCCTCTCCTATTTTTCAAGTCCCATTTTAATTGTGGTTAGCTTCAGAGAACCACCAGGGAGGCTCTCCTAGAAACTGTTAAATGTAATGAAATTCCTCTTCTGATGGGGCTCTAGGAGCTCCCCAATTTCCTCCCTCTGTTTCAGGTTCGTTGCTAGAAAAACAATTTCTGGCAGTTTTATTTTTAATTGTCCTAATTTTTGTTACATTTATATTAATACATTATTGGTTTAATGTTTTCAGGTTGTACATCACTGGGCATGGAGTCTCCAGGCAACTGTAATGGCCAGGGAAGACAGGTATTAGATTCACTTCACCGTCCTCCTCTAATGTCGGTAGAAAATAAGAAGCCACTACTTAATATTCCAGTAACAATTACAACAGATACTCTGGGAACTGATATGATTCCACCATCCAAGGTAAGTGCTGTCAAACATTCTCATCCTACAAAAAGAAATTTGTAAAACAAATTGGAAAATACAATGTGTTTATCAATTTTTACTTCCCCCTCTTTCCTATTAGTTTTTATACGCATTTAAAGTTATGCAAAATTACAAATTTTGGGAATTGCTTTACTTTACTTTGGCAGGAATACAAGGGAAGCTTGAAAAGGCCTTTTAGACCAAGCCCTCAGAAGGGTCCCAGCAGTGTGAATACACCTGGAAAGGAAATGCTTCTCAAAAAGAATCTAACCCCAGGGAAGACCCAACACAGCGGCAACAAAAGTGGCTTAGCTTTCAAGCGGAGTGTCAGCACACCATGTCTAACTCCCTCTAAAATGAGCACTTCAAAATCTGCTAAGTCAATGTATAATGTAAAAAATAAATCCACAGGTAAGACCAAGTATGTTTTCTTGTCAGTTATTGGTAAATATGAATAATTAGTAAAATTGTATTAGTACTAGGTTACAATTTACCTTTTTCTCTTGCACATGCTGCAATATCATACTAGTCAGGAAAAATTCCCAGAAGATGCCTATTAATATGTTTTGCTCTTCAGGCAGGTTTGTGTTTAGAATCTCAAACTTCTCATTCAATAGTTAGTGATGTACCAGAGTGGCAATTGTTACATTGATAAACAAATCTTTCGGTTTTGAGGAATACTTTATATTTTAACTTAACACTTTAGTGCGCGCGGCACTAGCTGGAAAAAAAAGCAGGTTGTGCGCGCGGCGTTCTGGGCGCTCAAGCGTAAACACAAAAAAGTTTATAATCTTTTCACGCTCCTAACATCAATTCTCGAGCTACGTTTTTCATTTTGGTATCAATGCGTTGGCAATAAAATTCTCTACAAGATCATGTGCATAAAATGTCACCCAAGCATTTGCTATCCCACCACGAAGTAAATAAACACGAAGATGACTCGCCGTGACACCCAAACAGGAAGTAAATGTTCATACTCTTTCGTTTGTTGCCAGCCTCACAGTTATCCTACAGCGCTTATTTTGATATCACTGAACTCGCAATAAAATTCCCCACCTAGACATATGCCTATCAATGTCTAATTATTTTCCGCACAAGTGTGGGAACTGGGCGAAGCGTTAGCCGTGATTTCAGCAGCGACGACACTGTTGTGATGCAGCGCTTTGAAAGTTTATACTTATTTCACTGTCATGACATTATTTCTCGAGCTACGTATTTCATTTTTATAGCAATGTGTTCGCAATAAAAAGTTCTATAAGAACATGGGTAGAATTGGCCAGCAGAGCGTCAAATAAATTTGCGGCGAATAAAATCTTACGCGTGTTTGTACCCGTGAGCGTAAAAAGTTTTTACTTTGCTCATGTTTTTTCAAGTTTATACTTGATTCACTCCGTTTTTTTTTTTTTTTTGTATAGTGTTCGGAATAAAATTCTCTACACAGACATATGCATATAAATGTAGAATCATGAGCGCGGCCAACACAAGAGTGTGTGGAGTGCGCGATTACCCTCGTTGTGACACCAATTCGATAGTCTCTCCTCTGTTACAATACATTGCCGTTTTCTCAAATAGGCACAGTGCCTATTAGAGAAAACAAAAATTTAATGGCAAACATATTCATACAAACCCCAAGTCGATCGAGTAGTAAATACCCAATATAACACTGTCCGTAAATTTACGTCGTGATCCGACAAGCGGTTAGGGAAACCGCCCGCAAGTCCAAGTCGAAAATCCAGGAAAGTGTTAATTAAAAGGATGAGCCCATAGTTGTCACTAATTAGAAAAATGAAATGTATGTCTACCAACAGCTTTTCTCATGTCATATACCCCACATACTGCCACCAATATTAGTGAAGCTTAGATAGAAAATTGTCAAGGGATTTAAATTTCAAATAGATAAAAGTAAAATAAAATTGTTAGTGGCAACAAGATAATTGCAAAGCAAGAAAATCTCTTAAAAGTACTTTATCACATCTTCACTGCCTATTGTGCCTGGCAAGATTGATAATTAAATTTGTCTTCATATCTGGCAGCATGTAATTCAGTTAAATATGAAGGAAATGGTCTAGTTTATCACTACAGTTATTGTATAAACTTGCAGGGGGTTCATATCAGTTTTAGTCAGATTGAGGGAGAACAAATACATGGTCAAGAATGCCAGAAGGGTACACTGAAACTATTTACAAACTTAATGCTCAAACTCCTAGTTGGTACCTTGATAATAGGAGGGTGGCATGGCTTTCTTAAGATTTGGCGAGTGAGGCTTGTCATGCCTTCTTGATGATGGTAATTCTTCCATACATGGCTACCTGGGTCAAATGAGCATTGGAAGCTTAGTATCCTTGTTGGTCTAAGGAATGTCATTCAGGTTTTCCAGTAGCAACATGTACAGAGTATGGTGTCCCTGATGTCTCATGTGGGTGAGAACTAAATCCTTTACCTTGACCATTTTCAAAGCCATAAACATAATACTGCTCTGTTTATGAATGAGTGAAAATCAGCTGTGATGGCATCGACTTCAGTTATTTTTCTTTATCAAACCTTTGTGCCATCTCGCCCCACAAACTAATATTTTTAAAGTTTCCAAGATAGCTTCTCGCAAGCTAATGTTAATTTGTTATTGTGGTTTGCTCCCAAAGTTCTCATGGCTCTGGTTTTTTTTTTTTTTTTTTTTTATGCTTCTCATCCCTTGATTGAAATTTGTTGGTTATACCTTACTCAAAATGTGCTCTCTAGAAAGGAGGTAATTGAGGTACATTATCACACAATATACAATTATACATGGCAGAAACTGGAAGCCCAATTCCAAATTTGCACGGCAAAATAACAGCATACTGGAACATGAGGTATGGTAAGACATGCAGAACAGACCCAGTGAAGAGTAGAGATGCCATTGGCACAATCAGAGAACACACATTATCAGAGGTTCATGGGTATTCAATATCCTTCCAACAAATATAAGAAATATTGCTGGAACAAGTGGAAGTGTTAGAAACAATTACACAAGTTTCTCACAGGAAATTTCCAGACCATCCAGATTAAAATGACTATGGGTCTGCAGGCCACTCCAAGCATTTTAGATCGTTATCACAAGACAAGGCTGTTGATAACTTGACCAGGCTGGGGGAGGGGGACAAACTCCCCCCCCAAAAAACTCTAGATATACTATCAGATGAGTAGTTTTGGCTTTGCAGCCACATTGATGTTGCCTTCAATAACCTTGTGGATGCTGCTGCTACTAAATATAAAGTTTGTCCCCACGTCCCAAAAGTGAACTCCTAATATTTTTACCATCATTCATAATGCAATCCTCGCCCATTGTATAAATAAATAATGAGCTAATACATATAACGAGTTGCGTACCATTAAATATGACCTCTTTCCATCAAAATAGAGAGCGTGGATTCTGTGGCTAGGTTGTATTGGCCAAATAATTGAACAGGCTTAAACCTTTCTGCATTTAGTTGCTCACCATCTCTTGTCCTGATTATTATTATCAGGAAATTTTGCTCTTCCACTGTTCATCTTTCATCTAGCCCATCTTCTACAGTTTCCATATCACAAATTATTTACTAACTTCCCAAACCCTAACTGACAGTCCATGCATAGAAAACACGGTTGTTTATGAGCTGCTGTGATTGACAGTACATAATGTTTTGTCTATTAGGGATTTTGACATCAAATTGCAATGTATTACTCTAGAGGACAGATTGGTGCATCTGCACTGATGCCTTTCCACTTCGTGAAAATGGAAAATGCTGTAAAGGCAATGCTTGTGCAGACACACTAGGCGATGAATACCTTGACTTCCCTCATGCAATTGAACATTACCAAGTTACTTTTATTTCAGCTTTTCTGACGTTAATTTACATAGTTCATCATAATTTTATCTATTATAGGATTTGGAAAAGCTCTTCATAGAACAACTAGCTTTTTAAGGCCAAAACCTCAAGTTGGCAACAATCATGATGATGGTCCACCTTCAACACGCAAAGTTCTTCCTCAGAGTGCATCTTTGATGGGTCGTAAAGATGCAGTCTTGACTTCTGCCAAACATTCTTCCAATAACTTATAAACCATGATGGTTGAGTTACTATTATTCTGTTGGAGTTGATTGTAAATTAAAGGGTCCAAGTCTTTTGGTTAATTATATTGTAAATTACTTTATCCAACTTTATTTTAATTAATTGGATCTTAGAGTGTTAAATTTAATAAAAAAATTTACAACAAAAAGGGTAGTAAAATATATTTGAAAAATTATATTTTCTATTATATATGTACAAAATATATTTAATGTAGTTTGAAATAAATATATACTGTAACTTGTTTTTTATTACGCTTGGTGGGACAAGGAAGTTGATAACTTAACCCCTATGGCCAAATGGGCGTCTGTCATTGCATTTTTTGTTTAATAATAATAATAATTTAATAAAACATTTGCATGAAAACAACCTTGAATGGGTCTATTTTGTGCAAATTGTTTTCCTGCATTTGCTCGCCCTTATCACGTCAAGGAGTCACTCATTAAGGGTGTGTGTGTATGAGAGGAAGAGGAGATAGTGAGGGAAACCTGGGCACCGCAATCTCCTCCGATCTTGTCGTTTATACATATAGTAAATAACATATCAAATAACATAGTGCTCCGAGGCACCCACTCGGACCTGGCTCCATTTGTGGTAACTTCTTGCTATGAAGTAGCCAAGCTTTAACCCAACTTGGGATAACACCCCAATACCGCCTTTCAATAATGCTGCTTCGAGAGACTCGTGAAGCTCTGCCAACTATATTATGTCACTCCTTGGCCTTTTCATTTGCATGTATTATACAAAAACATACATAATAACCGTTTTCTCCTTTAAAAGGCAAATCATAGATTTCAAAATTTTATTTTCAATTTACATTGCATTTGTATATGCATTAACAATTTACATTGAATTAACAATTTACAGTGCATTAACAATTTACATTGCATTAACAATTCATTAAGAATTCAGCATTAAAAGTTTGTTTTTATTAATTACTTGCGTTTCAGTATATGCATAATGACTATAATTATGCAGCAACGATTAAGCAGATAATGCTAGGATTTTCAAGCATTATTTCATTAAAATGAAAGCAAGAACATCCCAATTAAAAAAAAAGGTTTAAATAAAACAATTAAACAAATACTAAATGCATGTTAACATATTAGAATTAAAAACTAAAATGCTAATTTATCAAAAAAAATGCAAAATGATGTAAAACGAGACGGTAAAGCCACTTCTATTATCAATCCTGAAAATAATCATTACAGTCCAGTAGAGAGAAGTGTTCCTCCTGCTGCAGCTGTCCCAGAATAACAATACTGTGGTTCATCGGTGCTGTATGACCATGTAACTCTTGTTTACACAATCTGGGCCGTCCGGGTGACGAACAATCGCATACGCAAAACTTAAAACTTTTACTAGCAACATGGGATGTCTTGCAATTCGATACTAAGCGTTATAGACAGCTGACTTTGCAGTATGGGATAGAACGCCTTTTGATATCCTTCGTTATGCTGCTATAAATTAAGCATTAGCCAGAGGACAGTGTTAGAGAAAAACTAAGTTTCATATTTAGGCTCAAACTGCTTCGTAGTGGAGCCTCAATGCATTGTAGTGGGGATGTTTTAATTGAGAGTGGAGCCCCCATACATGGAGGTGACGCTTCCTTGCTTGGTGGTGGAGCTGTGCATTTTGGATGTCACGCTGCGCTTCTCGTTGATGGTACACCGCTGATTTGTAGTGGGCCAGTCCTGCTACGTAGTGAAAGAAGGATGCGTCGAATTGGAACAGCGCCGATGGGCCGTGGAGCAGCGCCGATGGGCCGTGGAGCAGCGCCGATGGGCCGTGGAGCAGCGCCGATGGGCCGTGGAGCAGCGCCGATGGGCCGTGGAGCAGCGCCGATGGGCCGTGGAGCAGCGCCGATGGGCCGTGGAGCAGCGCCGATGGGCCGTGGAGCAGCGCCGATGGGCCGTGGAGCAGCGCCGATGGGCCGTGGAGCAGCGCCGATGGGCCGTGGAGCAGCGCCGATGGGCCGTGGAGCAGCGCCGATGGGCCGTGGAGCAGCGCATTGTTGATATAATAATTAACCTATATCTAACTATTAAGACTGTAATTTGCTAAGCTTAAGGAATATTTTAGGTTCAATTCCTGAGGCCATTATGTGCCTCTGTAACCTTTTCCACTACCACCCAGCCAGAGGATGTGTATGGGGCGCATAATGAGTTTAACTAAACTAAAATAAAGGTTCGCTGCTGGCCTTGACAACTTTATTTGGTAATTTTGTATTGTTGCATGAATAGGGCTCAATTACGAGAGCTGGGGCCCTCGATACTTTCCCATTGTCAAGGACGCTTCCTGTCCTTGACAATGGTAAAGTGGTTCAGTTAGTTGAATTCATTTATTATGCACCCCATACCCATCTTGTGGGCGGTAGTGGAAACGGTCATCAGTGGTGATTGACTGCATACCCATCCTAAACACGGTAGTAGATCAAATACCAATCCTATGAGTAGTAGTAGATCAAATACCAATCCTATGAGTGGTAGTAGATCAAATACCAATCCTATGAGTGGTAGTAGATCAAATACCAATCCTATGAGTGGTAGTAGATCAAATACCAATCCTATGAGTGGTAGTAGATCAAATACCAATCCTATGACTGGTAGTAGATCAAATACTAATCCTGTGAGTGGTAGATCAAATACCAATCCTATGAGTGGTAGTAGATCAAATACCAATCCTATGAGTGGTAGTAGATCAAATACTAATCCTGTGAGTGGTAGATCAAATACCAATCCTATGAGTGGTAGTAGATCAAATACCAATCCAATGAGTGGTAGTAGATGAAATACCAATCCTATGAGTGGTAGTAGATGAAATACCAATCCTATGAGTGGTAGTAGATCAAATACTAGTCCTGTGAGTGGTAGTAGATCAAATACTAATCCTGTGAGTGGTAGTAGATCAATACCAATCCTATGAGTGGTAGTAGATCAAATACTAATCCTGTGAGTGGTAGTAGATCTAATACTAATTCTATGAGTAGTAATGAACCCCCATATCCATCCTGTGAGTGGTAATGATGTATCCCATACCCATCCTGTGTGAGGAAGTAGACCTATCCTATACCTCAGCCATCCCATGTGAGGTAGTGAACTTCATACCCAGTTATGAACGGTAGTGGACGCCATGCACATCCTGTGAGTGGCAGCGGACCCCACATATCCTAGTAATTGAGTGGCAGTGGAACACATTACTGAGGCACATAGTGGGCCCAGAAACTGAACCCCCAATATTCGTCTAACTATATACGTATGTCTCAGTATTGACGAGCTAGTAACATAGTTTATTAACATGTGTGTGTGTGTGTGTGTAAACTGCCGTCAAATTTTCAATTTGTAGATATTTCGCTAGTAAATACTACATTAAGATTTTCATATAAATGTTAAATATAATCGCAGATGAATATACGCTTTGTATATGTTTCGACACACAAACGAACAATAACGCAACCTCAGCCAATGAAATATGAAAATAGAGAGAAAACATAATCTTATCATATAGACCAGATAATAGACTAGGCTACCTCCTGGCACGTCTGATTGCTAGGCGTCCAGCTCACCTACCAACATGCTCCCTACAGTTAATGTGCTACTTGCATTACCAAAATATTGTACAGATATCTTCAGGATAGGTAGTGGTATCCACGATGGTCCTATCCTAATTGTACTCAACTAGTTGTAGCTCATCCCCTATATATCAGCCAATGTATAGGTGCTGTAAGATAAATGATGTTCTGCATGCTTATCATGGGTAATCCTTTAGACTATTTGAATTATTATTATTATTATCATTATTATTATTATTATTATTAATCAGAGAGTAATCATACTAACGTGACTGCTTCGAGTAACTTTATTGTGATTACTCTGTGTGAGTTGAAAGAGGAACGTCAGAGGTAGAACATTCCTAGATGACAGTGGCAGAGTGCATGGGGAATGGGGGGGGGGAGGGGATTATGTGAAAATCCTCTCCCAACATCAGTAGAAGCCTCAGAAAATCCTTGTGTGTTCTGTAGAACTCCGGGTTATTATCCTTATTACCATGTCATGGTGTAGTGACTAGAAGCGTAATAGTGGCTTTAGGCATTGTATGTACTAGCTCCTATCTATAAAGCCAACAAACTTTGTAAAATCTCTTTATGTATGTACCTTTGCCTAAATAAAAATTATTATTATTATTATTATTATATTATTATAGTGGCTTTAGGCATTGTATGTACTAGCTCTACCTATAAGTCAAACAATCCTTGTAAAAATTTATTGTATGTATGTACCTTACCTAAATAAAATTGTATTGTATTGTATTGTAAGCATGTGCGTAGGAACACCCACCGCATAGCTTCGAACCCTCATCACTGCTCTTACGGATTTTCCCATTAATATTGTTATTAGTATTTTATTATTATTAATTATTACAATTATATTACCGTCATGTGCGGGCAATAGTCAACTGAGGGTCCCAGGTACTATTCTCGCGGCAGGACATCTGTTTGACCAGCGTTTCCTTACACCTGATGCCGCTGTTCACCCAGTAGTAAATAGGAACGCACATGATTTGTGGAACTAATTACCGCGTAACGGGGGGAGGGGGGGGGGGGAGAAATAGCCTAAGCTGCTCGATCCCTTTGAGATGTATTTTTTCTTCTTGAATTTGGTGGAGGTGGGGTCCCTTGATTGTGTCAAACGTGGGCTGGACATGTATATGAGTGGAATTGTGTGGTTATAAATAGGAGCTGCCTCGTGTGGGCCAATAGGCCTTCTGCAGTTACCTTTATTCTTATGTAGCTAGTTAAGTGTGGTGGCATGAATCCTGGTAAACGTCAAGTTCAAGTATATTTATTGAAACAAGAAAAAATACATCTCAAAGGGATAGAGTAGCTTAGGTTATTTCTACCCCCCCCCCCCCCCCCTGTCTCTACTTCAAGTCCCTCAAGGGGCGCACAAATTCAGTAAGTACAAATAGACAATTAACATTACAAGAATCCCATTTAACATTTGCAGGTTAATATAGTAAGCACCGTATATAAGTGTTACACTCTTAGGGCAAAATTCTTGTAGCTCCTAAGTATCCTGTCTATCATACCATTATCACACATCCAAACAATTTGATGTGATACACTACTTATTTCCTTATTTCTATAGTCAATAAGTTGACACGTTAATACATAATGTTCTAAGGTGTGGGCGTGCGGCATTCTACATAATTTACACTCCTTATCTTTTTCACTGACATCAACACCTTCCAAGTAGACCTTCCTCTACCATAGGTGAAGGACGAATTTGTATTTATTATTGAATAATTCTTAAGTGTGTTACTACTGTCCACCATTGCCATTATCTTTACCATTTCTTCACCCTCTTGGATCATCTTGATTCTTGTTTTTATTTGTTTCAAGGTTATCTGACATACAACATCAACAAGTTTTTTCCGTGGCTCTCTTCGCTATCTCATCAACTACCTAATTCAACAGTATTCCCACATGTACTCACCTAGTTGTGTCTGCAGGATCGAGCATTGACTCTTGGATCCCGCCTATCGAGCATCGGTTCTTTACAGCAATGACTCTGGTCCTATTTTCCTATCATACCTAGTTTTAAAATTATGAATAGTATTTGCTTCCACAACCTTTTCCTTAAGTGCATTCCATTTTCCCACTACTCTCACGCTAAAAGAAAACTTCCTAACATCCCTGACTCATCTGAGTTTCCAGCTTCCACCCATGTCCCATGTTCCACCGGTCCTATTTTCCTATCATACCTAGTTTTAAAATTATGAATAGTATTTGCTTCCACAACCTTTTCCTTAAGTGCATTCCATTTTCCCACTACTCTCACGCTAAAAGAAAACTTCCTAACATCCCTGTGACTCATCTGAGTTTTCAGCTTCCACCCATGTCCCCTCGTTCTGTTACTATTCCGTGCGAACATTTCGTCTATATCCACTCTGTCAATCCCTTTGAGTATTTTATACGTTCCTTTCATGTCCCCCCTCTCCCTTCTTTCTAGTGTCGTAAGGCACAGTTCCCTCAGGCGCTTCTCATACCCCATCCCTCGTAGCTCTGGGACGAGTCTCGTTGCAAATCTCTGAACCTTTTCCAGTTTCTATATATGCTTCTTCAGATGGGGACTCCATGTTGATGCGGCATATTCTAAGACTGGCCTCACGTAGGCAGTGTAAAGGGCCCTAAATGCCTCCTTACTTAGGTTTCTGAATGATGTTCTAACTTTTGCCAGTGTAGAGTACACTGCTGTCGTTATCCTATTTATATGTGCCTCAGGAGATAGATTAGGTGTTACGTCCACACCCAGGTCTCTTTCGCGCGTCGTCACAGGTAGGCTGTTCCCCTTCATTGTGTATGTTACGTTGTTGGGTTGATTAGATACACAGTGTTTAGTGAGTTTCATATTTATTTAGTAGTCCTGGATACAGCAGTGTCGTAGACGTTGAGACAAAGCCTGGAGCAGAGCAGAAAGCTGAGTGAGGCCGGAGTCGTGGAGCTCTTTGTGGGAGAGCGTGGCGGCTCAATTGGGTATTGTGAGTGTCTGAACTCGGGGAGCGAGAGCGTGGCGGCTTGATGTGGTCGTAGTCTGCTGTCTGCTCTGTGTCGAAGCTGTAGCGTCTTGGGTCGATTAGAACTGTACACGCCGAGTGCTATATTGTTGACTGGAAAATGTACTGCCCGCTATTCAGATTGATTGATGAAGATTAAGCCACCCAAAAGGTGGCACGGGCATGAATAGCCCGTAAGTGGTGGCCATTTTGAGCCATTACCAGTATCAAGAGCTGATACTGGAGATCTGTGGAGGTGCGAATGCACCCTGCATGACGGGAGATGTCTCCCTTGTGAATGTGTTAAGATGAAGATTAAGCCACCCAAAAGGTGGCACGGGCATGAATAGCCCGTAAGTGGTGGCCCTTTTGAGCCATTACCAGTATCAAGAGCTGATACTGGAGATCTGTGGAGGTGCGACTGCACCCTGCGTGACGGGATATGTCTCCCGTCAAAAAAAAAAAATAAAAATAAAAAAAAATAAAAAAAAAAATGTCCGCTATTCATCAAATCGCTTGCTTATATGGTGATTACACCTCAGCTTCCTCCAACAAGATGAGAAGAGTATTACCTGTAATTGGGGAAAGGATTGTAGCTTCTGTAATTAGTACTAATTAGTTATGCTATTAAGATAATGAGATAATGGAGCGAGTATCTCATTATCCCCATCTGAAGACTGTTCTGTTCTCTGAAGAACAGACTGTTCATCTCGGCTTCCAAACTCTCATGGGGTATATCCAACATATATTCCTAAATATTTATATATATTAACTCTCTCTCTATATTTTTACCGTCAGTATTTGTCAATATTTGGCCTAGGAAGACCTCGATAATTCTAACAGGGTGAACTCTCTTGTCATTTATAATTTGTGCTTTTTTTTAACTATTATGTTATAAGAATTAACTGATACAATATTCATATCTAAATTACGACAATAATAATAATAATAATAATAATAATAATAATAATAATAATAATAATAATAATAATAATAATAATAATAATAATAATAATAATAATAATAATAATAATAATAATAATAATAATAATAATACGACTGGTCCAGTGGTACAATATGCGGCTTGCACTGCCTAGGTCGTAGGTTCGCGCCACCTCATAGCCCTAGAGGATTTTCTTAATAATAATTATAATAATAATCATAATAATAATGATGATATAATAATAATAATATGCTATTTTGATTTATTATAGGCATTAAGTGAAAGGAAATGTTGCCCAAACGGTTGTGTCCTGCTGTGGCAAGCGAACCCAGACCCTGGGCTATGACCCGACTGGGCTGACTACTGCGCCATAGGACCCATTGGTTTTGATTAATTATACGCTATGCAGTGACTGTGCTCCTAACCTTTCTATATGAAGGATTACACATAGTAAATATATAGGTGATGGACGCTAAGCTCACCTAATAAATCTATCTCATAGGAAGGTCATCTGACAGCTCCAGTCTTGTAGCCTATGTTAGCAAACTTTGGGTACACTATTACATAACTTTAATGCTTGAGGGAATTAAACAGTTGCAAAGCTCTAGTTATCTCATGCTATTTGGTCCTAGATCATCGAAGACCAATAATAATAATTATAAAAACAATAATGCTAATTATTGTTCCTTTAATTATACAATAAATATTTCACATTACCCGCTCAGCTGATTGGGAATGAACCAGGTGTGCCAACAGTCGGCTTGTCTGCACCCGTCTTGTGCCAAGAAGGCTTCAGTTACTAAAACTTTACCACTTGGAAGACTTACATAGATAAGAATAAGAAATAGTCATTGGTAAATATGAGTGCACTAGCTTTGCATTATAAGTAGAAGTATACAAGAGGAATCAAAATGAAAGTTGGGGGGTGTTGGCACACATGAGAGCAAAGTTTCACAAATATACCGCCAGGTAGCGAGAAGAAAACAAGAGATGTTTGGGAAGGAAGCTGCACACATTTTTTAGTCGTGTGAGTTAATTTGGGTAACTTTTGGGTGTTTGAGGCGTGTGGAGAGAAGCAGAGAAGCAGTAGGTAAGGTTTTAGAGGGTGGTGGTGGGCGAGGAAGGGAGGGGAAGCTATGTGGGGCGCCTGTGGCTGTCACCTGGATCGGAATGTTTACGCTATACAGTGTAACACGTAGTCAAGTGGCTGGGGGGGCCTCCACAGGTTAGGTGTGGGGGCGGCCGCCCCCTCCTGGCACACACACAATGGGTCCTGGAGGGGGGGCGGCAACCCACTCCACACGTGAACAAGTAGAGTCCAGAAACATGCTATATATAATAATTCTCACACTCCACACATGAAATTTAAGTAAATATTGTTTTGTAATTCCAATAAAAATAAAAAAAACATCACTCATCCAGAAGGAACATGTCTGAATGATTTGGTTTGGATTTGTCTTGTGTTTTCTACACTGACAAAAGACCAGTTTTGTATGTGTTGTTTTTTATATATTAAAGTCAACCATGTCTGTTCTTGTGTCAAGATTTAGTGGAAGATGGATGGCCAACTCGTCATACCCATTGTTCCTTCCATAGAAAACTAAAATTATATTGTATCCAAACACATTGGTGACCCAAGTATTGATCCCTAATATTACTGCCTTGGTATCGATATAACCATTATATTGTTACTTCGCTTTCATGAAGTTATTGGGTTTCTTTGTGTTAAGGATCCATAAATAAATGCATTTCACTATGAAAAAGATATGTTACTGTATTTTAAATGCGGTGTAGTATTAGTGCATTTAAACATAAATCTCTCACAGAACTTCTGTATCCTATATTATTTAGGTACATAGGACAATAGGTTTTTTTTTTTTTTTGGTCGAGATATCCTTGCCTTACCTTGAGGTGGTTTTGAGGATCAGTGTTCCAATGGCCCAGTTTCTGACCAGGTCTTCTGGTTAGTGGTTTTGTGGCTGTTTGTTAATGCTGCTTGCAGTCTGATGTATGAATTACTGTCCAGTTCATCAGGTATCCTTCAGGTGTGTTTATAAAACTCCCTTTTGAACACCATAAAGGGTCGGCTAGTTTTACCCCCTCATGTATAGAGGGAGGGTGTTAATAGAATTCTCTCTTAGCATACTTATTTGCATTATTACTTTTTAATGGGGCCGCTTTGCATTTTCTGCAATGCCTCCTTGTTTCATTAGCAATTATTTCTGTGTGCAATTTAGAACTAGATCCTCTAATATTTTTCCAAGTGTAAATTCTCTTGCCTGGGAAAGATATTAAGTAGTTCCAATAATTTGGATGTTTTATTGAAGGGATTTTGGCAATAACAGTTCTTTGCACATTCTTGAGGTCAGCAACTGCTCCAGCTCTGAATAAGGCTGTTACTGTGCAACAATATTCCAACATAGATACTGTAGATAGTCTTTAAAATTATCATCATTGATTTGTTATCTGTTGTTTGAAAGGTTGCTATCCTGCTTATCATTTTTCTTGCAGTTGTGATAGGTACTTTATTTTGGTCTTTAAATGTTAAGTCTCCCAATATGATTTCTTCCTATACTGTGGTGTGACTTGACTGAGTTTTACAATATACTGTATTTGGTTTCTGTTTTTATTTACTTTTATCATATTGCTGGAACTTGTCTTTATTGAACATCATGTTGTTTCATGCGGCCCTTTGAAAGACTTGGTTGACATCAGTTTGAAGGTTTGTTATATTCTCCATTCATTAGTGTCAATCCTCAGAAAAAATCCTAGTGTCATTTGCAAAGAATGACTCAGTACTATAGTTTGTGTCCTTGTTTATGTTTCATATAAGAATAAAAAGAGTACTGGAGCCAGCACAGTACTCTGGGGAACTTATCATTTCAAGGTGGATGATGTCGATTTTAGTTTGTTAAGAATACTGTATTACTGTTTGGGTTTTGTTAGGAAATTAATGATCCATCTTCATACTTTGCCAGTAATTCATTTTATGCACATTTTTTATGCAATTACACCATGGTCACATTTGTTGAAAGCTTTGTGAAGTCTGTGTATATCAGAGTTTTGTCTGTCTTTCATGGCATCCAATGCCATATCACAGTGGTCTAGTAATTGTGAGAGGCAGGAGCCCCTGCTCTGAACCCATGTTGTTCAGGGTTATGTGTACATTGTAACTTGTGTTTTGTGATTTTACTTGGCACACTTTTATGATGTGTGATATTAGTGCTATTGGTCTATAATTCCTGGAATCTAGGCCTAGAGCAAAGTTCATGGGCATGCTGTGTATGGCTACCTCAATGTCCAATGGAGTTAGGATGATATCCAATATATGAATCAAGGGTGGTGTCACATTCATGAAGAAGTCATATGGGTTGGGGATCTTCAATGTGTTTAGAGGTTCACTGAAACAAGAGTTGTACTGTATCTTCAGTATGTCACTTGATTCTTTGTCATTTGTGAAAATTCCATTTTCCATTGTGCAAAGATGCCATACTAGATAGCTTTTATCTAGAATTTGCATATATGAAATATTTTGGGTTCCTTTTGATTTCACAGACAGCATTTTCTTTTCTTTGTCCTTCATGGATTTTGTGATTCTTGCAGCTTTAGTTCGATCCTATTTCTCTACATAACTTTCTTGTTGCTGACAAGAGAGTTGGGTGCTTGAGTAGTTCTGTGATTTGTTTTCTTTGCCTATAGAGGGAATGCTGCAGGTCAGGAGGGAATGTGCAGGTCAAGTACAAGTACAGTAAGTTTATTGAGAAAATGAAATACACTTCAAAATGATAGAGTAGCTTAGGTTATTTCATCCCTCTATGCAGGTCCATACTTGTCTGGATTTCAATTAGATTGTGATATGAGTAATGTGTAGCATATGCTCCTCACACAGTGTTCTTTATGTGGTTTTCAGGTGACAGTTTTCTTTCCAGAACCTCACTCCTAGATCTCTTTCTTTATCAGAATTCATTAAAGTTTTTCACATAATTTGTAGGTTTCTGTGTGGCCTGTTTTCTCCTATTCTACTGTCCATAAATTGGCATTTATTCACATTCAATTCCATTTGCCAAGTGTTGCTCCATACACTTATTTTGGTGATTGGTTGTGGCGTAGTGTTGAATTTCTACACAACCAGTATGGTGGGTGATTGTTTACCCGAGTTGCTGCTCTAAGTAATGGTTGTTGATACTGGTATTGTACTTATTGATAGAATTGACATTTGTACTTTTTGTTTTATTTTTATAGACCTGTGCTTGGGCTATTTAGATATAAAATAATGTAATGTAATCCAACATAAAATAACCGATACTTAGATCAGAAACAGCTCAGACTACCTGGATTTTTTCGTAAATGTGATTCGTGCCATTTCATGAAGTGCAGCGAGCTGCTAAGTTTTGTTTAATACTGTATTGGAAATAGAATGGTCTTACCTAACCAAATCTCTCTCTCTAGGCTAACTTAGCATTGCCTAGTATTGTACATTAGCCTTACCTTACCCTTTCCTTTCGATAATTCTGGGAATCGGCGTCCCTGTGGCCCTGGTCTCTGACCAGGTCTCCTGGTTAGTGGACTTGTCAAACAATCTATTTAATGTGGCTGCTCGCAGCCTAATGATTCACAGCCTGGGTAATCAGGTATCTTTTCAAGGTGTAGCTGAGAAAAATTCAAAATTAAAGTGACCAAAGAATGTAGCAAATTCTATAGGAGTATCAAAATTCAGAGTGTAAAGAGTTTAAAAGTAGTTAAACAAATAACAAGAAAAAGTTCCTCTTCATTCACAAGTGAGGAAAGCACATTATAGTATTTAAAATAGTAAATGACTTAATATATAAATCTCTTATAAAATTAATTTAGATTATTTGTGGAATAAGTTTGTTATTTTATTGTATACACTAGTTCAAATGAGTGTCTGCTGTTGCCCATACTGTTTGTCACTGCCCAGAATGTCCACTTGCCTGAGCTGGCTTGTGGCAGCCTGAGCCTCAGGCATCTGTTCTTGCAATCACTGCTCACTGTACAGTACTGTATATCTTACTATAATATGTAAAGGTGTATTAGTAAATAGTCTTTTTTTTTTGTAAGTACAGTACAGTACAGTATAATATATGTTTATCCCAATTTCAGATTATTCGTCTTCAATGATGACTTTTCTACATATGCTGTGGCCAGGCTAAGGATGTTTTCCTTGCGTATAGTAACAGTTGACCATTATCAGGGGACGCCTGTAAATGGTTTGGATCCCCAGTATTCGACTTTTCGGGGAGCTCCAGTAAAGCGTGTTCCAGTGTTACGTATCTTTGGTGCCACACCTGCAGGTATGTCTTGGCTCATTAAATTAATATTGTGATTGCAGAAATGTTACACAGTTCTTTAGTGTGAATAAACCAGCAAGATTATTTACAGCAGTTGTCGTTGATAACTTACAAGTAATACTGTATTCATATTGTGTGTGCTTCATTAGTATGTGTAACTCCTATCCCTACAATTGTACATTACTCTTTTGTTTTTTGTACGCACATTCTTTTGAATAAAAATTATTATTAGGATTATTGTTGTTGTTGTTTAAATAAAATGCGTTGAATATAAAATTAAATTTCTGACACCCAGGACAAAAGGCCTGCCTTCACATCCATGGAGTTTTTCCATATATTCTGGTCCCATATGATGGAGCCGAGCCTATCGCCCGTCTCGTGTATACTCTGGCTGCTGGTGTGGACCGGGCGCTTAACATTGCCTTGGGCCATGCTACTTCCAACACACATCATGTATATAAAGTTACACCAGTGTCTGGCATGTGAGTATTAGTGTTCGAACTCCCTTTTATGGTGAGGGACATTTTATTCTTTACTTCATACAATGGCAATGGCAAAAGTGCTATTGGCTGCCCTGTCTAGTGGCTGTATTAAGACAGGAAACTCATGGCTTTTTTCTTAATACAGCAGTCTTCAAATGTTTTGTTATTTTTATTGTTTAACTTTAGTTATGGATGTCGCAATAGAATACAACAATATGTAATTTTAATTATACATAATTTGTAATAAAAAAATTGATAGATATTTTTTAAATCATTAATAGTTTGTGTTAAAAACTATTATATTTGAGTTAAGATATTCTGAAAAAAAATTCAAGTTGGTTTAGATTTACTGTAAGCTGGGAAGTTTCACATTATTGGGGACCGGGACTCTGCTAGGCTTTTTGGCATACGCCTGGGCCGTTGGCTGACCTTTCTCAGGATACAACCCACAACAGGTACCTAATTACTCCTAGATGAATGAAGGTATTAGGTGTAAAAAAAGTGAACCCAGATGTCTCTTCCTGCTTAAGAATTAAACCCAGGACCAATCGGTTGTGGGTTGACTGCAAGATCAGCTACATATCGGAGGGGGTTTTGCTATTAACTAGTGGCAATCATTTGTTCAGTTTATATATTTAAAAGGAAATAATTTAAAATTTTAATGTGTAATGAATTTTAATACAATAAAATTGTTGTATGTTGTACTATTATTATTTATTTGTTTGTCCATTCATAATAATAGGGAACTCTTATGTTATGCATGTGTTTCTGCTTTTAAATTAGAATGAGCATAAAGTTCTGTAATTGATATGCATTGCATTACCCTCAGGTGTTCAACACTTGAAAGTTTAATATGAGTGTTGCATGTTTATTTTGACTATTGGAGTTAAGTGTATGGACATGGCAGTGACTATCATTTTTTTATTTCAGATAAAACCATAAAAGTGATCACAAAATTTTGCTAAAAAGTGTTTTTCATTTCAGACCATTTTATGGATACCATTCAAAGGAGCACCAGTTTCTTAAAATTTTCTTCTACAATCCACTTATTGTAAAAAAGGCAGCAGAACTTCTTCAAGTAAGTATTTAAGCTTTGAATTTTATTACATAGTTTATAATTGTTACTGTTATTTTTACTGCTGCTGTTTGTCATTACGCTGTGTATAAATATTGTCTTTATACAAGATGTCCCAAGATTAAATACTGTATCTGTTTTTATGAAACAAGATGAATCTATTTAAAAAACCCACAATTTCATGTTTTTTACCTAATTATAATACAAAAGCAGAAAGATTTGTAAATCAGAAGTCAAATCTATATTTAGAACTTTCAATGTGTGTTCTGTCTGTATCCCTGTATATTTCAAATCTAACCTTAGCATTGCAAAACACATTTTGAAGCATGTCATTAGTTATGTCCTGCACAGCCAGCTGATTGTGACGATGTACCTCTGTTTTTATGAACCCCCATACAAAGAAATTTAGGGGCAAGATCAGCTACATATCGGAGGTGGTTTTGCTATTACTGTACCTGTAACTAGTGGCCATCATTTGCCACTAGTTAATAGTCAAATCCAGAGAACACAGAGGCCAAGGTCGAGGCTCTCCACATCCAATCCACTGATTGGGAAAGCATCTATTGAGATGTTCTAGAACAATTAGTGTATAATGACATGGTGCTCCATGTTGTTGAAATACAACATTATCAAGAATGCCATCGTCAAGAAGCTGTGGTTCGAGAAACTGCTCAAGCACATGAAGTTAGATGGTATCTGGTACAGATGCTTCATGAAAGAAGAATGCCCCCCAAAATTTTGGATTTAGTCATTCCAAGCTACTTGTTAACTTTTGGAGTCTGCCATGCTATGAATTCAGATTTTTTTTTTTTGAGATCAGTTTTTGATTCAGATCGGACTGGATATAACAACTGTGTTGATTGATATTACCACATGTGTGGAAAGTCACCTCATCTCTGAATAAGATTTTATCCAATAAACCTTCATTATTAATTTGATCCACAAATTCTGAATGCCTAGCTGCTCAATTTGCATACTTCTCTTAATTTAGAGCATGCGGTACATGAATGTGATGAGCCTTTTTCATCAGTGTTAAACACAAGATTCTATGAACTGTTGTCTTGGATATGTTGAGTCTTCGACTGGCTTTCCTAACCGACGGTGTTGGTTTCTTCCTCAAACAATTGTCACACAACTTCAATACCGTCACGTTCTGATCTTGGGTGTCCTTTTCCCATGTTGTTGTGTACAGGTCCAGTTCTTTTAAATTTATTAACAAGTTCTCAAATCAATTTTGTCTGTAGGACTGATTCTGTGAAATTTCCTTGTAAATCTTTCTCTGATTTCATTATATCACAATCCTTTCATATGGGATGTCACAACGAAGGTGCATTCTTATGTATTTGTTGTTTGAGTTAAGGTTCTGAAACGAGTTGAAATAATTTAGAAAATTTACATTTAAAACACATTAAACATGATAAACATTAATAAACATGAGTTTTTTTTTAAATTCATCCAATTTCATAGAAAAAATTGCTAATTCTGGGACACCCTATATAATATTCAACTGCTGTACCTACTAAAGTAACCACAGTAAGCTGTTCCTTTGTACAGCATATTTATAAATATAATATTATATTTACAACTTAAATTGAAAGATAAGTGTATTATAATTGGTATAAGAATGTTAGGTTTATTTAGACTGCTGAACACCTGTTTATTACAGCCAGAATTGCAAATATCCATATCAGTTGTTATGAATAAAGCTTCTGATTATTCATGAAAGGCTGTGATATATCTTGCAATTATCTTCAGTGAATAATTAAATAATTCAGGGGCTAAACATTCTAAAATGTTCTTTACATGCATTTTGCTTTTGTAGCAGTTACACTATTTTTTTAAATATTTTTTTTTTATATTTAAATATTAAGTAAATATAATTTATTTGAAAGCATATCACTTGATGACTAGATTTTGCAGATTAAGAATGAGAGGAATGTTATGGTGCAACAGGGTTTATTGCACATTATTTACAAGGGTACTCAAGTTCATCATTTTCGTATTGATGCCCTGGAATAAGTTCATTCATATTACAGTGCAATCTCAATTTGGCAAATCTTATTTCAGCAAATATCTGATTTCAAGACTCATTTTCCAGGACAGATATACTCATCCGCTTTGATGAGCAAGTGTTTGTTAACTTGGTGGAGCAGGGGATGTGGGGGTTTGCTTAGGAAGTAGGCCAGAGTTCACTAATCTGTGGGAAAGTTGTCCATTATATGATAGGTCGAAATAAGAATTTCACTCGGTGAAATTAGCCCTTAGAGCATGGAAAATGTTAGGGTATTAATGGGAACACTAAGACAATCAATAGGAACCATGAGGAGGTTTCAAACTTGCTCACTTGGTACTCCCAACCTAGCACCCTAGATCACTGTTAGAAAATCCTGCTCATTTTTCTCATTGATACATCACGTTAATGTGATTTCATTACGTGAATGGGTAACACACTTAATATGGCTCCAGTCATGTTTGTAATGATTTTCGTAGATGAATGCAACATTAGAAGACAGAGTTGGAGCCTTGGGAAATCCATTGGGCACATTTGAAAGCAAATTATGTGAGTTTACATTTTGAAATGTCATGGGTTTTGTTCATTAAAAACATTTTGAAAAAGAGGTTTTGATGCTAGGGCATGGGAAATATACCAGATGTGATTAAGTCTCTTTACAGACAGGTTCTTTTTGTAGATGTCCCTCATATAATAGGTTGAAATTAAAATTTCATTCAGTAAAATTAACCTATAGAGCATGGGAAAAGTAAGTATGAATGGTAGCGCTCTTAAAATCATTCCATTCACGTTTTTAATGATTTTTGTAGATAAATGAAACAGTATTTGAGAGAAATAATGTATTTTTCCTTTCTTAAAATTTTTTCATCACCACCCAATTGCCTCCTGAAGCATCTATAGTTGCTATGAACCCCTTATTTCAAATTGATCCCATATAGTTCGGTGAATCAAGATTTCCCTGTAATTTACTACTGTACTACAGAAAAGATAAATTTTTTTTTAGTTAATTAACTTGACAAATATTCTAGTTTGCTGGTATTTTTAATGCATTGCCACCATTGAATGCCATTCATAATTCAAGTTCTGAATTATTTAATGTTTTCAGATGGTTAGAGAAATTTATTGTATTTACTATTGTGTTATAGTTTGAAAAATATTTTCAGAATGGGGTCATTCACAATAAAGTATACCAGCCACACGAGTCTCATGTACCATATGTGCTTCAGTTTCTCATGGACCATAATCTTCATGGAATGAATATGATACACATGGCAACATGCAAGTTCAGGCATAATGAAGGTAAGCATAAAATGGTTATTTTAGTGGCTTCATTCTCCTCTATCACAACTAATACCTAGTTTCACCATATCACTCTACTGTACTTATATGTGCATTCCTAAATACTTACATTTATTTAGTACTTTATTATTTATTTGTATGTATTTGTCAAAAGGTATGTTATTATTTAATAACAATAGAACAAAGGGACACGGATGGAAGCTTGAGACTCGGATGTGTCATAGAGATGTTAGGAAGTATTGTTTTATTAACATTAGGGTAGTGAGTAAATGGAATGACCTAAAGGAGCAGATTATAGAGGCTAACTCCATTCATAATTTTAAAAGCAGGTATGATAGAGATATAGGCCAGGAGTCATTGCGTTAGACAACCAACGGCTAGAAAAGTGGGGTCCAAGAGCTAGAGCTCGATCCTGCATGCACAAATAAGTGAGTTCATAATTTCAGCATTCTGGGCCAGGATTCAATAAGCCTTTATGCATTTACCTACGAACCTGTATATCTTTTCTCAATCATTGGCAGCTTTGTTTACATTTATTAAACAGTTTTTGAGGATTGAAACTTCCCAGTCAAATGTTGTTATTGTTATAAACAACCTCTTAGTGCCTCAGAGCTCTTAATTAATAAATGTAATGAGAGCCGCGTAAGAGTGACAAAAGATGTACAGGTTCGTAAGTACTTGTGTAACTTCTTGATGAATATGGCCTCTGAATTTTCGATTTTTTAAGGCTATAACGGTATCTTATTACTTTGAAGTTAGGAATGTGCAGTATTTCAGTCATGTCTTCAGATTCATAATTATGATCTCCCCTCATTGATCATCTCGATGAATACTTTAACTTCTGCAAGATCTTAATGGGGTTGTAGGAGAGGAGATGAACACTCAGGGGAGAGTGACAGTTTGCACTGACATAAAACTGTGTTTGTGATGGGGGCTCATTCTTTATTACCTCTCTAATGTGTGTTACAATTTCATAGTGTCCTTGATTTTTCTACCAGCCTTTTTATTAAGTGGAGTGTGTTTTGTCTTGGGGTATATCCATAATATTTGTTGAGAAATATGGCTGACATGTGTACTGGGGGATTCCTCCCTTGATCAGCTGCTTGACATAAAAACTGCTGTTGTTAGCTAACATATTCAAGGTATCTTTTGCATTTTTCTAAATCATAGGGTATGATAGTCTTCAGTGCCCATGCATGCCTTGTGGACATTGAATGGGTCACCCCATTCATGCGCAAAAAAAAAAAAAAAAATACATAAGTGGTTGAGGCAAGTGGCAGCACTGGTAGGAGTATGGAAAATAGTGTTTCCCTGAGTCAAGTGGAATAAATATTCATGAGTTGCATGTATAGGCTACTGATTTTAATAAATTTACTAATATATTGTCCCTTGTGCAGTTGACTTGCAAGATAAAATACTATTTGAAAGTTAAATTTTTTAGATGTTACTAATTCTTCCATGAACCTCATTTAGGGCCCGATGATGCAGAAATGCTCTCGGCACCATCCCCTGCTGGCATACCAGAAGTCTCTCCATCATCTATTCAAACATCTGGAGATGTAAGCAGCTCCTTGCGTCCAAGTACCAAAATATGGACTAGAGAGAGTGTGCCACAGCACCTGTGGCTGCCTGAAACTGTTGCTAGAATGTCCAAGTGTGAACTTGAAGTGGATGGCCTTTCTTCAGATATTCTGAACAGATTGCAGATTGGAAGTAAGTGTGTTTAGTGTCTATAAATCGGTTTTAATTTCATATTGGTTAATGATATTGAAGTAGCCTTATTTATTTTGTTTTTTGAACACAAGGTTGAGTTACATTGGTGAAATTAGTATTTTATCAAATACTGTAGTCAAAATTAGGGATGTTTCAAATGTTTTGTTAAATTAATACTACAGTGTATAATATTTTAAGGTCCCTGTATTTCCTATATGAAATGTAACATCAATAATTTAACTAAATCTAATGTAAAATTTTCCCTTTAGCCTCTGGAGAAAAAGCATAAGGTGCAAAGAGCAAAAAAATTTATTTTACTTTGTAAATCCGAAATGGTCTTAATGCAAACTAAAATATGTTGAAGATTGTAGGCAGGAAATGTGAGAGAGCTTAATGATTTAATAATGTCAAATGTTAACACATCAGACATCCAAAGAAGACAAGCGGTGTGGTAACTGTGAATGACGTTTGTTTGTTTGTTTTCTTTGTTTACTTTTGGGGAGTTCTGTTTCTCTGGTCTTTTTTTTCTTACTTTCTTAACATGTGGGGTTTGTTTTGGGATACCAACCTTTCTGGGTGTCTAACCCTGGTGAATGGCAGATGGAATACCCCCAAATACAAGGGAGTTTTCCTAGGGCCATTGCTCCCTGTGCCGCTCTGAGGTGGCCATGTTCTGGCTAGTGGACTCCAGTAGGCAGAACTTCATTGACTGAAGCCCCAGACTAATATAGTGTATATGTGTCCGATAGCTCCAGGGAGCCGAAGGGGTTCCCACAGAAAAATGAGCTGATAATATACTGTACACTCAAACCCCTGACACTCTTGCTATTTCCCTTGGTTGCTTGTTCATATTTCTTCAACTCTGCAATACCCATATACATAGATCTTTGCGGCCAATGTTTCTCTGACTACCTGGTTGTTGTTTTTGTATTTGGGGTTTTGTTTTCATTTCTTTTCATTCACTGGTGTTCTCGTCCTGTTTCGACGGAGGTGGTTTGCTTCTTATTAGGCAAACTTAGGTTGTGTTGGTAGTCCTCCTCTGTTAACCCCGAGGTTTCATACCTGCTGCTGTTTGTCAGTTTGCCTGCTACCTGAAAGGGTTCTACTGTCTTAGTTGGCCCCCGGTGCCTGGGCTTCCCGTAGAGCTAATTCACCCTACAGGCCCTGGTAAACCCTGTGGGCTTGGTCGTACAGTGACTACTTTTTCTGAGCTCACTCTTGCCTTGTGTGAAGTAGAAGGTTGTTTGTTGTCCCTGCCTCAGGGAAACGATCATCCGTAGTGCCTCCATCACGCTGTCTGTTGGGTCGGGGACACCACCAACCCGGAGTCTGGCTTGCCTTGTTTCCCACTTGTACTTCACCACCTTACTCATTCCTTGTCTGAAAAGTTAGGCCTGAAAAAAGCTTTGAATTTTATATAAATGCACTTTCAGTATATATTTTGGACTGGATTGAGTACTCAGTATCTCCCTAGTACTTTTAGGATTGGTTCAAGACAATTTGAAAAGTTTGTTGCTACATAGGTGTTGAATACTGAACTTCCTTGTCTGCCAGTGTAACCAAGGGTCAATAGGAGCTTGCTTTGGAAAGCAACATTTGTCTACTGCTCAGAAAAGTTTTTACATACACTTGAAGGTTAATTTGTTTGTCAAGTTTCATTATGCCTCACTCCACTGCTAGAAACATTACCATTATACGACTAGTTATGTGCTTATTCATCTAACTTTTCTTTCACAGCTGGAGTAGCTACAAATCCTGGGTTGTCGTACATTTGGGAGGATGAAATAGAGAGGCGCGAGGCACGAGGGGGATCACGAGAAGATCTTCAACCACCAGACTCTCCACCAAGGACTAACATCACCACTTCAGATTCAGAGCTATTCTACAGATCAGTTTTAAAGGAGAAATTGACTGCTCTTCTTGTAAGTTTATGTAGTTTGTATTTCATTACGGGTAAAGTTAAGTTGTGGTGATCTTCAACATTCATCAGTATGTCACTTGCATATATTATAAACATGTTTCTGTATGCAGTTATACTTTATAGAATATTACTGTTGCATATTACATTTGTGTATGAAAATTGCCTTTGAGAGATGCAGAAGAAACAAAATATTTACACAGTGTATTATATGCAAACTATAATTTTTAAAGGAAAAGTCAGTGGAACCCAGTCAAGAAGTACCAACTGGAGCTTGTTTGGCTGCTGTTACTCCTGATGATTCAACCCTGGGCCCAGCTACAGCAGTAGATGTTAGTGACCAGGAACATACTTCATCTCATACAGTTAGTCATCAGTAAATTCTCTCTTTACATCACTTGGTATTCCCAGTAGGGATACCTTATGCTTTTGTTAAAATTATTAGTTTATTTTTTCAAAAACTTGCATTGTGTAACATCTGGGAAAAGCAGTTGTACTGTATATTGGTTTGAAACTTTTGGTGAGGATTCAAATGGTCAGTATTCCTTCCTCCCTGTATTTTTTAGAGCTTTCATTTTCAGCTGGGTACTTACAGCTACCCTCTGTGGCTCCAGGCCTGACACTGCAGTTTTCATTTTTTTCTGGATGGCATTTAGCAATTTGGTCATTCAATGTATAATGTCCTGTGGTCATTCCTTTGGCCTCTCTTTCTGCCTGTAAGGTGTGGAACTCTCAGGATCTGAGAGCTGTTCTACTTCCCAAGCTCAGTCCAGGGCCTGACTTAAGAGCTTGGTCCAACAGGCTGTTGCTTGGAGTGGCCCGTAGGCTCACATATCCACTACTGCCTGGTTGCTCTAGCACTTCTTGCAGAAAAGTGTCCTTTTCACTTGAAGACTTCCACTTTTGTTTTGGCAATATTTCTTATACTTGCTGGGAAGATATTGAATAATTGTAGACTTCTGATGTTCATACTGTGTTCTCTGATTGTGACTATGGCACCTCTACTCTTCACTGGCTCTATTCTGCATTTCTTTCCATATCATATAATCCAGTACATTTGTTATTTTACTGTGTAAATTTGGGACCTGGCCCTCCAATATTTTACATTATATATTATTTGTAACCTCTTGTTTTCTTTCTAGAGGTGGTACAGCACCAGTGATTTGAATACTGTAGTATGAGCATTGCTATGGGAGCCCTGGATTTTAAGGTTCTCATAATCCATCCTATCATTTTTCTAGCTGGCGCTATATTTGCTTGGTTATGCTCCCTAAACTTCAAGTCATCAGACATTATTCCCAGATCTTTCACATGTTCTTTTCTTACCGCGTTTTTTCAAAACATTAGTCAGTTCTGCTTCTGTGTGTGGTGCAAATTGCCAGAAGTGTTTGTTTTGGAGCTTCAATCTCATGGTGTCATGTGAGAGTGTGTGCTGCCCTTTTTGAATGCCAGGGAGGTGGGAAGGTTTCTTATAGGGTCATGTGATGATGATTGGTTTTACTTTTCTGGTTGTCTGAGTGCATTATTCACCAGAGAGGTTTGCTTATGCTGTTTGCCTCTTCTGCATTTTGCAGATGTTTTTCTTGTGCAGTCACATGCATGTGGTGGCCTGAGATGTATTCTTCTGGATGGTTGCCAATTTCCCATTTCAGCTGGAGCAATACTTTTTCTCCTGTTCTGCACTTGCCTTCTTTAATTGCAGTAATTTTTTTTGAGGTTCTTTGTCAACTGTGATTCCATTTGTAGCCTTGATGTTCCTGCTGGAAACTTGAAGGAACCTCTGGTCTCTGGCCCCGGGGTAAATTCCTAGCATTGAGAGGGAAGAAGGGGATGATGCCTTACAGGGTTATCTTTCAGATTTCTCTTCATGTTCCAGTCAAGTTCTTGAGGTTTTCACAGTTTTACAGCCTTCCTTTGTTGTGGATTGGGTAGATACTAAGGCTGCCTAGAAAAGGGCCTTACATTACATTCATAACTTAATATTAGTTAATATTAATATAGTACAAGTACTGTACTATATAGTTCCCTAAGTTAACTTTAGTACCTAAGTGCAAAGTGACGGGAGAGTCATGATTATACAAGTATCTATAAGTATTGAGTGTGTTGCTACATTATCTTGAGTATTTGAGGAGGCAGAGATACCTAGTGACTGAAATATTATTTTATCAATTTCAGAGTACAGGAGCAGGCATTAAGATACAGCAAACAGCTGAAGAACTTTTAGAAACCTCTGTTGTTGATGAAGAGCTTATATTAAGTCTTACACAACAAGCTTCATCTCAATGGAGTAAGTCATTACAAAGCTCTGAGGATGCATATCTTACATTATGTTTGGTAAATGTCAGAACCTAATTACATGGGTAAATGTCAGAGCCCACCTCTTACATTGCACAGTAAATGTCAAAACCCACCTCTTACATTGCACAGTAAATGTCAAAACCCACCTCTTACATTGCACAGTAAATGTCAAAATCCACCTCTTACATTACACAGTAAATGTACAATTATGAACTAAATTAAATTAAAATTATGACCATTTACTATGACTTTCAGTGGATTCAGCTGATGAAGAATTGTTAAATGTTATGGCTGGATTAGCTGACGGCTCACAGATAGTTTCTCCCGAAGATAATGATGCAGTCCTCTCCACACAACATTCAATAAGTAAGTGTTTAGTGTCACTAGATATGTTGAGTTTAAAAGTGATTTGAAGTTGGAAAGCATAACATATGCTCCTCGCACAATGTCTTTTATGTGGTCCTTTGGCGACAGTCTAATATCCAGAACCCCCCCCCCTAGATCTCTTTCTTTCTCAGAATTCTTGAATGCCTTTCCACATAATTTGTAGGTTGTGTGTAGCCTGTTTTCTCCTATTCCATATTCCACAACATAGTATTTATTCACACTGAATTTCATTTGCCAAGTGTTACTTAATACACTTATTTTGTCCAGATTATCTTCAAGAGCATGACAGTCATCTAACTCTCTTATCTTCCGTAGTAGCTTAGCATCATCAGCAAACATATTTATATAATTCTGTATTCCTTCTGGTAGATCGTTTATATAAAAAATGAACATTTCTGGTGCTAGGACTGAACCCATGTGGTTCTCTACTAGTAACACTTCTCCAGTCTGATACATTATATCTGATTACTGCTCTCATTTTTCTGACATAATTTTTTTTATCCATGTTAGAAATCTTCCTGTCACTTCTCCAACATGTTCCAGCTTCCAGAATAACCTCTTGTGTGGGACACACTCAGAAGCCTTTGTTTAGGTCCAGATAAATAAGAGACAACCCACCCACCTCTTTCCTGTAAATCTCTGTGGCTTTTTCATAAAAACTAAGTAGATTTGTTACACAGGATATTCCTGTTTGAAATCTATACTGTCTGTCTGTTATTGTATCATTTCTCTCAAGGTATTCTACCCATTTGGTTTTAATAATTTTTCTTGCTGCACTAGCTGTCATTAACTATCATGCTCGTCAGTGATACAAAGTCTATAATTTAGAGGGTTTTCTCTGCTACTGCTTTTGTAGATTGGTACAATGTTTACCTTTTTCCATATATCTGCTAAGACTCCTGTATATGGTACCTCAAGATTATTTGAATTCTCCAATATTTCTCTGTCTTTAATGCCTTTTTCTTTTGTTTTTTATATTTTGTAAATGATTATTCTATTTATTCATTACAGGTCATTCTGGAAAATCTCTGAGCCAGAATCCAGCTTGGGAGGGAGATACTGGCAGAGATCATCATAGCGATGAGGAAGAAACTTGGGAAATGACGCAGCGCATATGGGATTCAATACTGCCAGGGGAGAACCAAGATAAACTACCTAGGGACCAGTCTGTGGTGTAAGTTAATGTTATGCATTTTGGAAGCCACCATTGAAGGACACGCTGCAAATACACACACACTTATAGTATATCTAGATCTTAAGTCTATAAAGTTGGATGGACCTCATTCAACTCAGGAAGGAGTGAGCTAGTAAAACTGGTATGAACTTAATCCTCAGTGATGTTTAGTTAAATAAGAGGCTGTACTCATTTTGTCATTTATCCAGTTAATACTCCACAACAACTGTTGCTGATCTTGATTGAAGGCATTTATCATCCCCTATACCAGGCCAATAATTAAAGTGTGTACATACTTGGTCACTCATTCTCTGAGACATACAAATAAACAAACTCACTCTAACTTATCATTAGAAAGTGTTCAAAGATAAATACATAAATGTATGTTTATATATATATATATATATATATATATATATATATATATATATATATATATATATACATATATATGTATATAATATATATATATATATATATATATATATATATATGTATGTATGTATGTATGTATGTATGTATGTATGTATGTATGTATGTATATATATATATATATATATATATATATATATATATATATATATATATATATATATATATATATAATATATATATATATATATATATATATATATATATATATATATATATATATATATATATATATATATATATATATATATGTCGTACCTAGTAGCCAGAACGCACTTCTCAGCCTACTATGCAAGGCCCGATTTGCCTAATAAGCCAAGTTTTCCTGAATTAATATATTTTCTCTAATTTTTTTCTTATGAAATGATAAAGGTAATCATTTCATTATGTATGAGGTCAAATTTTTTTATTGGAGTTAAAATTAACGTAGATATATGACCGAACCTAACCAACCCTACCTAACCTAACCTAACCTATCCTTATAGGTTAGGTTCGGTTAGGTAGTCGAAAAAGTTAGGTTAGGTTAGGTAGGTTAGGTCGTCGAAAAACAATTAATTCAGGAAAACTTGGCTTATTAGGCAAATCGGGCCTTGCATAGTAGGCCAGAAGTGCGTTCTGGCTACTAGGTACGACATATATATATATATATGTATGTATGTATGTATGTATGTATGTATGTATGTATGTCATTTTTACTCTTTATTCCACTTTCATGAGATGAATATGCAGAAGAAGATTGGAGTACTTTATAAAAGATACTGTAATTGACACAAAGTCTTCAAACTCGACAACAGTATAGAAAGCCAGTACCATCACATTCCAGAAAATTGTAAATTCTGCTTGTTTGTGTCATTGACTTTGGTAGGTGTAAACAAGGATGCTGTATATGAAGGCTACTAAAGTTGTGTGACTAGAAGATGCCACTATATTGTAAAGTTTGACAAAAGGTCAAGACCAATTCAAATTGGTCAAAAACTTAGGGCGAGGCAGTTGCCAACTGACCTTGAACAAGTATTCATTTTATGCTGCTCCTCAAGTACATTAGGTCTGCCTTCTGTCAAGCACTCGCATCCTTGAGCAATATAGTTTATGTGCTAGCTCTCATTAGCCTAGCATTTAAAGTATGGTATACTGCACTAGCTGCCATTGGGTAGTATTGTACAGTGTACTGCAATAGCTGTCATTAATAAGATTGTACAGTATACTGCACTAGCTGTCATTAGTGAGATTATACAGTATACTGCACTAGCTGTCATTAGTGATCTTGTAAAGTATACTGAACAAGCTGTCATTGGGTGGGATTGCACAGTATACTGCACTAGCTGTCATTCACGAGATTGTATAGTACAGGTATACTGCTCTGTCATTAGGTGAGATTGTACACTATACTGCACTGTCTCTGGGTGAGATTGTACAGTACAATATTCAGCACTAGCTCTCATTATTGAGATTATGCAGTATACTGCACTAGCTGTCTTTAGTGAGATTGTAAAGTATACTGCACTCGTTGGGTGAGGATGTATAGCATACTGCACTGTCATTAGCGAGATTGTACTGTTTACTGCATTATCATTGGGCGAGATGTATATTATATGACACTAGGTGTCATTGGGTGAGATTATACAGTGTACTGCATTGTCATTGGGCAAGATTGTATAGTATACTGCATTGTCATTGGGCAAGATTATACAATATACTGCACTGTCATTGGGTGAGATTATACAATATATTGGGTGTCATTGAAATTGTGAAAATTTAAGCCATCTTGTTATGACAGAAAAAAAGTGTATAGATTGTATAGTTTTAATACAAGTAAATTCATTAACTAATATACACAATTTATTGGCATTGTGAAAGGTAAATAATTGTTCTCTTCCAATAAATGGTTATTAATGTGCATACAAAATTTATTAGTAAAGGAATGCAGGTAGAAGTTGATGTTGAACTTCAAATTTACAAGCAATTTGATCCCAAATCACATCCAACTTCTCATCAAGCTACTAGTCAACAACTTGGCCAAATTTATAAGACTATAAATTATTTGTACAAATTAAAGAATTTGGTGATAGCTGGATCCCTGCAGGTTAATCATACAAATTACCTTGTATCATTTTTGGTGAATGCAGTTATGGGAAAGAAGCCTTTTACAAGCCTTGGAAACAAACAATACAATGCACGCTTTCCCCTAATTGCAATAGAACTACCCTAATTAGTGTATTTATTCTTATATCGTGTAATTAGTCCATAAGTATTTATTGCAACGGGTAGTTTTTTGTGATATGAATTCTTTTACATAGTAGGTATTAACATACATACTGTCATAAATCAAGACAGATTGAAAGCAAAAAGTCACAATAACATGGCTGAAAATTAGACACCTAACCTAGAAATCTGAAAAAAAAAATAAGTGATATTTCAGTCTGTCCTGGATCATTATCAATTTGATTTAAACACCTTGGTAATGGTCCAGGAGGGACCAGAATGTCAATTCTGTTTTTCAGATATGTGGGTTAGGTGTCCACGACAGATTGTACAGTATATTGCACTAAGTCTGATTAACCGAGATTATACAGCATTATACTAGTTCTCATTGGCCGAGATTTGAAAATTGTGCTTGCTATATTGGCTGTGTGGCCATGAGGAAAAGTTATTCCGAGTATGTGATATAAGCTGTACTGTTCAATACTGTAATGTATTTTTATCAATTTTATTTGATGAGAAAAATAATTTGAAAAGGGTGATATACCTATGATTTACCTATGGCTCTCATATCCATCACATCAAATATGAGTGCTGTTCTGGGTTTAGTAGGCTAGTACTAAACTGGACATTCATGTACAGTACAAACTCTTATGTACTAAGGCTAATAAAAATCAGTATTCAAGCTTAGATCTATTTTACTATGTATTTTACATTTTAATTTGCTCTAAAAATAATTGTATAATTTTGTTTCTCAGGATGGAAGCAGACCGAGATATGGAAGATACTGAACCGTCATTTAGCATACCACAACTTGATGGTCCTGCTGATTCTGAGCCTCAGTTTAAGTCTGCAGTAAGAACTAAGAGTTTTAGTGCGCGAGAAACCTTTGTGCCTTCTGGTAGTGCCCAAATCTTGAAACAGAATCCTGTGATATTGAAAATAACACAAGACTGTAGTAACAGAGACAAAGCTGCTACTTTTGGTAAAATAACTCAGCCTAGCCAACAAGCTTCTATTGCAGTGACAAATTTGCCCAAGAAATTAGTTTCGTACGAGAGACGTAGTGTTACAAGAACTATATGCTCTAGGGGTAAAAAGGTAACAAGTTGTAAGTGTAGTGATAGCGAATCAAGTGATGAAGATTTTGTGATTCCGCAGTTTGATGGTGCAAATGATTTTATTTCACGCAAAAACAGACGACAACACACATCTCACAACAATTCAAATTCCCAACGTAACATTGAAAGAAACACATCTTTTGTGGCATCTCAGCGACAGACTAATCATAATAGTAGAACTGCCTCGGATAATGCACGTGATACGTTTCGTGAAAATATTACACAAAGGAACAGAGGAAATGCAAATATAGGGTCTCGAGTTGCATTAACATCTCAACACTCCCATTCACAGCACCAAGGCCATCATGTGAGACATCATGTCTCATCCTCTGTGCCTTACTCTACAGCTTCCCAGGGTCCAGTGCCTTCATCGCTTAACAGTGTACCTGGTAATTCTTCATCCTCTGTTCCCTCTGACTTAGGTATTAATACAATACCTGATCTCCCAGACTTCATGGATATATCTTCACATATGAATTTAGGGGATGGCCAGAGTTCTAGTATTATTAGTAGTAGTGCTTTACAGGGTAACACATGCTCACAGGCTAAGAGCAAGTCTTCCAGAGGGAGTAGAAAGTTAACCAATCAATCACAGCTTTCAACCACTGCCCTGCTGAACAAGGAGTCTCATTCACCTATGCAGTCTTCAGCATTGACGGCCATGCAAGGACCAATGAATATCACTCCTTTGTCAAACATTGGGGTATCTCAAAGAGTTCCTGGCATTGGGAAGGCTCTTGTTGTACCAGCACTTGTTACAAACACAAACACTAGAGTAAATGTCAGTGGTCTCACCAATTCTCATATGGGGCTGCCACCTAATTATGTTTTACAACAACCTAGTAATCTCGGTATAAAACGATCGCCTGCACCGTCAACAAACAACCCAAATCCATCAGGCTTATTGTTAATGTCAAAGGCATCATCCAATTATAGTGCTACCTCTTCTCATGAGAGTTTACACAGAACAATGAATATTCGGGGGCATAATAAATTGGAATTGGCTGTTTCTCAATCTCAAATCTATCAACAAAATTTAAATACACACAGTAGTGGTCAGCAGCCCAATTATCCTGAACTGTCTAGTCAGAGCCATAAAGCCGGTCGAAGAAACTATGCTACACAAGCTCAGCAGGAATCCGAACCAAGTTCTTCAGACACTGCACTTTTTCCTGGGTCAGTAAAGACAATACTACGTCAAAACTCTGAACACTCGGTATACTCACCAATATCCGATGAATCTGATGCAGATGTACCAAATAATACTAGAACATTAGCTGCAAATAATGATGTCATGGAATCAGTAGATAACGAGTCAAAAATTACTGAACCCTCAGACAAGGAAGATATTTTAAAGCAAGCATTTGATATGACACTTTTTGATGGCATTGATCTTGAAGTTGAACCAATGGATGCTAGTGACAGTAATGTGGAGAATGAATCAAATAATTTATCTGAAGAAAGAACATCAACTATGCCAATCCAAGAGTCACCTTATCTAACCTCTTATGCAAGTGACTATGACAATGCAAATGCCATAGAAGTTGGTAACAATTTTGAAGATGAAAATGTGTCCAAAAAGATTATAACAAAAGAATATACCAAGCCAGTGGAAGGCAATAAATGTGTAGGTGGAAGTCAATCAGTGAAAAGCCTTACTGCAATAACAAAAGACATTCCTGGGACAAGTACAAAGTTCAGCAAGAGAGAGAGAAAGGAAAGGGAGAAGACACAAAGCAAGCAAAAAAATTTAAGGTAAGACAATTTTTGTTTTTGTTTTTACTTAATATCTAGGCCTAAGGATTTTATCTTAAGTGTGCTGTTCTCTATTTCTGAGCTATCCCATGCAGTTGTTTCTTAAGATAATGCCCAACTGATCTCTGGTTAAGATCTAGGTCACTTGGGGCAGATAAACATTCTGCACAGGAACAGTGGGGAAAGTTATTAAATTGTCCCAACTTAGTCATGCAGTACTGGCACAAGGGAGACACTGGACTGCTAAGAACCACTAGCTGACTACTAAATGGCCCATTAGGTCACTAATCCTGATCACTACCAGGTGGTACCTTGATACCACCACCCCCCCCCCACCCCTTGAACAGACCTCTTTACATTCTTACATGATTGGCCCCAGCTGCAGGATATATGTGCAGATGGAGATAAAAATTATTCAGTTAATGAATAGTGTTATCCTTAAGATAGAGATGGGTTCCATTACTTCCTATTTCAGCATATTCCACTTGGTAACCATATTTAAGGGTCCTGGTAGTGTAGTTGGGTTCGTTCTCGACACGATCGAGAATCCCGGGTTCAAATCCCAGTCGGGACAGAAATGGTTGGGCACATTTCCTATCACCTAATGCACCTGTTCACCTAGCAGTAAGTAGGTACCCAGGAGTTATTCAGCTTGTTGTGGGGATGCATTCTGGGTAGGGTCAGTAATTTGACCTTGGGGGAAGGGGACCTTGATAGGAGCCTGATGTGTATGAATACACTCTGGCTTCCTGTTCCCTGACACAGTGAATTATAATTATGTACAATATATGAGCATTTCCTCAAATTTCTTGAATTCGTTTGTTTTCAGCTTCCACCTATGTCTTCTGGTCTTTTCTCTCAATTTAATGATACTAGCCTTGTCTACTATTATTTATTTCCCCTTTTATACTATGTATGCAGTGATTAAATCCACTCTGCTTCTCCTTTTCTTCTCAGTCTATAAGATTGAGCTTTCTTACCTTGCCTTTGTAATTTTTTCAGTTGATTCAGACACTACAATACAGTAGCCTTATTGCAAACCTCTAAACTATATAATTAAAGTTTGTGCTTCATGTGGGCATTCCATGCTGTTTCTGCATATTGTAGTATTAGCCTTAATAGGCTGTGTAGGTTATCGTAAAAAAAAAAAGACCTAGTTAGGTTTTAAAATATTCTTATATTTGTCAGCTGATGTTATCTTGTTTGTGAGCCTCTGGTGTTTTTGCTGGAATTATATCCACTCTCAAGTCTTCATTCTCTTTCAGATTTCAGTAGTATCTTTTCCCTTACTGTGTAAATTGTTTCTGGTCTCTTCTTCCTTTCCCATCTTCATTACTTTACAGTGGCCAGGGTTGAAATTTATCAATGTGTGTGTGTGTGCACTTTTATAGTTTGTCAAGGCCATCCTTTAATGCACTGTACAGTAATCTTCGCTTGTACTGTACATGTCTCATAAGTATTGTGGCATCTGCAAACATTGACATGTAAGAGCTTTCAATGAAAAAAGTCATCTCGTTACATATAATGCTTGATTTATTTATTCCATGATGGCCTGGGAATACTTTTTCTTTACTGGCTAAGTTCAAAACATGTCCAGTTACTAATTAATTTTTTAGATTTTGCCTTCTTGTACATTAAAAAAAAAAATTAATTATTTTTATGCTTTTTCAGATCCGAGGCACAAAATGAATTATATGCCAGTGAAATTAAAGGACAAAATCAGGTAAGTGCTGCCAGCTCCTCTTATATTCCTTCAAGAAACAATTCTGCAAGAAAAGAAAGTAACCACCAGTCAAAACTTGCATCATCTGTAAGGAATCAGGAATTACAAAGCTCTCAAAAACCTGGCCAAAGTGTTAGAGGTATTCCTGAGAAACTGGTCAGGCGTAATTCTCGGGCAGACAGCACAGAAGGATCTTATCCATTTGATGTTGACTATGATGTTGCTCCCCATACACCAGGAAGTTTTCTGCCAGTCCATGATCAATCTCCAAGTCCAAGACACTCACCATCCTCACAGCTGAAGCCATCTCAGTCTTCCTCTTCTTACATGTCAACTTCTACCAAGAGAATTCAGTCTTCACAACATAGGAAATTGTCTGATGTTGAAAACCCTGACTGGTATCATCTTGATTGCCCACCAACTCCAGGGAATCCACTGAAAGAGTCTTGGTCTCTACAAGAGGAAGTTTCCAGTCCAGATGCAGGAAAGAAGGATGCTAAAAGCAATACATTAAAACAGAGTACAGGTACAAGCAAACCTTCTCCTTGTTCTAATGAGAGTAGTCAAGCACCTGAAGTAAACAATGTTTCTAAGAAGAAATCTCGTAAAAAAATTGCCAGATTATTTGGATCTTTTTCGCCTCCATTATCTGAAGTTGAATCAACATCAGATAAGATGAAGTCTCTAACTGTAGAGCCATCGAGTGATAGCTTCGACTTTGATGATGAAAATGATACTCCTGATCGTCCTCAGACTCCTGGTCGAGAAGTTGGTGGAGATCATTCATTTGCTGCTCCTTCCAAAGATGCTTTACAAATACAGAAGAAACAGGTGCATGAATATGTCTTCGATTTTGATGTGGGTAGTCCTCCCGAGAGACCAGTGACCCCAGGGGGTAGTCAGGAAGTGCAGGATATTCTTTCCAGTGAAGCAAGTAAAGATTCAAGTCAAATAAGTTATCAGCAGTTTGAGTCTGTATTTGATCCTGACTTCATGCCTCACACACCTTTAGAGCGACCCAGGACACCTGGAGGTGGGTCTTCATCCTCCACCCCTCAAACAACCGATAAAGAAGCCTCACATTCGTTGGGATTGGACAGGTTGCCTTCATCTACAGATTTGACAAGTGGTTCTTCAATGTTGCCAAGAGGTCTTCACCACAAAGAGCAACAAGAATCTAAGTTAAGTGACCTGTTACCTGTGAACAATCAGCCATCTATTACAGATAAATCTAGAAACAAATTTTCTTCTCAACAAAGAGCAGAGAAAGAGAAGTGTGGTGTGAGTGATTCCTTCAATAAAACCAAAAAAAACTTATTATCTGCTGAAGCAAGCCAAAGACAAAATGAAAAGAATAAAAAAGATTCAAAACAAGTACCCTCATCTAGTGGATATGGAGGAAGTTTGAGCTCGTATGGTCATTTGAAAGAGCCTAGGTCAAGGTATGCAGATCATAAAAGTGATGTGAAGGATACAGTGGAACGTGACACTCAATTCAAATCTCATTTTGGAGGAAAAAATCAGGAACGAAAACCACAAACTGAGGGAACATTTGAGCAAACAACCCCTGGAGATTTATATCACAGAGACAGAATTCCACAAAAGGTAGAGCGCATTTCAGAGGATAGGAGAACCACTGTACCGAAGGACTATAATAAAATAAACAGCCAGCCATCGACTTCGGGGGGATATGAAATTGATAAAAGCATTAACACATCAAGTGGCTCAAAAATTGATTCTAGAATTCGGCATACTGTAAGACCCATACAGTCCTCTCATCATTTTGAAAGGGGACATAGAGAGTCCAGTAGAGAAGACAGTGGGAAAAAACCAACTTTAGTTCCAACTTCTGGCCAATCAACAGCATATACTTGTGACACCGGGTCAAAAACAAACAAACCCCAGTACCGTGCCTCAAGGCCTGTTGGGATCCAGAGACCAGGAGGAAGCCGGCCGTCATCTCAACTTTCGAGAATAAATAGCTCTAGCATCACGGCAGATAATGCTAGGTCATTATCACAGCCTAGTAGTCGCCATCAGTCTCCTAACAGAAGTAAACTTCAAGTGGAAAATCGCTCCCATTCATTACCAAGAAACCGATCCCATTTTTATCCAGGGATTAGGAGTAGTCAGTATGGAAGCCAACAACATGATAGAAATATGAATTCAGCTTCTACAACACACCAGTCTGTTTCTTCACCAAAAAATAGGCCACAATATTCACCAAGAAACCATCCACAGTCGTCATCAGGACACCGATCACAGGCATCACCAGGTTACCAACCATACTCTTCATCTGAAAATCAAACTCAATATTCACAGGAAAATTGGCCTCATGTATCACCAGGAAATAGGTCAAATATTTCACAGGAAGATAGATCACGAACACTTCTTAGGAATGGACCACCACAAAGTGGAAGATCCATGCAGTCTTCATCAGGGAACTATAATTTGTCAGGTCAAAGATCCCATAAACATGAGAACCAGTCATCATTTCCATCAAGACATAGACCTCATTTTCAGCAATCTTATAATAATAATTTTCAGTCAGAAAACCGGTCTCGTCCACCAGGAATTCAATCCAGATCATTAGGTGGTCAAAATCAGTTTCAGCATGACAAGTTTCAAGGGTCTTTTGGAAGAAAGCAAAATGAACAGAAACCTGTACATGAGTATGGTTTAAAGCAGAAATCTTTAAAGTCTTTTCCTACTTTAGAATCTAGCTTTTGTAAAGGAAAAAGCATTAATGTGAGTGAACCAACAAATTTGAAAAAAGATTCTCCAGATCAGTCAAATCGAAAAAGTACTGAAGACACAATGAGCGTTAAAGCAAAGCTAGATTCAAAGAAGCAGCCTGAAAATTATGAAGATGACTTTGTCTTTCCCCTGATAGATGCATCATTACCACTTATGAGTCCTATACCATGCACCCCTGCTGCGCATCGAGATGATTCGGGCCCTCTCTCGGACAGTAGTGCTAGTTCTCTACCTACTTTGGATACAGTACAACCGCCGATGAGTCCCATGGCTCCAACACCAAGGCATCAATCACAAGATGATGTTATGTCTCGATTGCAACCTCTCAGTCCAGTTGAACCGTCTGTGAGTCTGGCAGGATCCATAACTCCATCCAGCTCATCTTTTATATTGCCTTCAGCCCCTGGCCCTATGATGAGTCCTATCCCTCCTACTCCAGTACGAGTAACATCTCCATTCCATGTGAGTCCTATGCCGGTGCTTCCTTCTTTAATAGGGCCCATGGTTAGTCCACTTGCTAATACTCCATTGCATATTATGGGGGACAACTTCTCAGTGACAGGAACATTACTGAGTCCCATGCCTGCTACACCTCGTGGAATGCCAGATGGCGAAGATCACCCATCATTGGCTTCACATGAAAGCCAGTTTAGCAGCCTTCGGGAGGCTACTGAACACTTTTCTGTGGATCCTGTAATGAGTCCAATACCACAAACACCAGCTCATTTACCACAGATGCCACCAGCACAGCTCCCCACCACAAATTATAATTTAAGAACAACTTCTCCAAACCCAGCCAAAAGTCCAGTCCCTCCAGTGCCTGAATATTCAGAGGATGATTATTTTCATCAGCATCCAGGGTGGAGTCCAAAACCTGTGTACCCATCGATAGGACCCATTATGAGTCCTATGCCACAAACACCTAATCGCCTTGGAGCAGAAAATGATGATCATAGGACTAATGCATTAAGTCCTCTGCCTACATTGCCTTCAGCACCTGGCCCCTTGATGAGTCCATTACCTCAAACTCCATCATATGTATCACAGTGTTATGTTCAACAATCTCCTGTTTACATGCCCTTCACTCCAAATGTTCATACCCCACAGACACCAACACATACTTCTCAAACACCTCTTCATATCCCACAGACATCTGTGCCTACATCTCAGACTCCAGCTCATACATCTCAAACAACAGCAAGTGTTAGTCATTCACAAACTCCTCTGACACCACCATTGGCTTCATTGACACCTATACCAGCACCCTTGACACCTATTCAGACTCCTTTTCAAAATCCTTTTACGCCATTACAACCTCCTTTGACACCTTTACAAACATCCTACACTCCACGGCAAGACCTATTGACATCTCATCAAACTCCTCGAGCTTCTGTACAAGATTCAGATAGATTTAATACTCCTGCAAATTCTACTTCAGTGGCAAGTCCACTTAATGAGTTAGGTTATGGGGGGGGAGATTATAGCCCCATGCCTGTACTACCATCAGTGCCAGGACCAGTAATGAGCCCGATGCCACAAACTCCTGTACATGTACCTCAAAGCCCTTTTCCGAGCCTTCCTTTAATGGCTGTTTCTTGTAGATCAGAGGTAATTAATTCTTCAGCCACATCTGATATAACAAGCACATCACATGAAACAAAAACCTCCACAGGGTCTTCTCAGCCTTTTGATGACAATAACACACACTTTAATTTGACATCACTTGATTCAAATAGGAAAACCCCCGTTGTCTCGGCTACTGGTGACAATTCAGAAACTTGTATAGCCAGTATTTCTGGGGATACTGTACCCAGTGTTATAACTGTCTCTTCACCTTCAATATTTTCTCCTGAGAATAATGAAACAGACATAAGGTCAGTTGAATCTCCTGCATCTAATCTTCCGGGTCACTTTGTTCAGTCCCAGACGAAGCAGAGTATTCTAAGTCCATCGCCACATTCACAGTCATCTGGTAGGATTGTACTTCAACTTAGCCCTGCTCACCATTCCCCAGTGTCTGTTGGTACTGGTTCTCTTCCTGTGTCTGAGCCTCAGTCCCAAGTGGGCACAGATGCTGGATCTCATTCCAGTCCAGTCTCCCATATTTCCCAGGTGTCTGTAAGGGATGTATCTTGTCCCAGTTCTGTTCCTCCTCCTTATCAAAGTCCAGTCTTTCATTCACATATTGCAGCAGGCTCTGGGTCTCTTTCCAGCCCAGTGTCTCAGTCCAATATATTTGTTGAAACTGACTCTCATCCCAGCCCATTGCATCAGTCACAGCTGTCTATTGGTACTCATTCTCATCCCAGCCAATTGCATCAGTCACAGCTGTCTATTGGTACTCATTCTCATCCCAGCCCATTGCATCATTCTCAGTCATCTGTTGGCACACATTCTCATCCCAGCCCATTGCATCATTCTCAGTCATCTGTTGGCACACATTCTCATCCCAGCCCATTGCATAAATCCCAGCTATCTGTTGGCACACGTTCTCATCCCAGCCCAATACATCAGTCCCAGCTATCTGTTACCACTCATTCTCATCCCAGCCCATTGCATCAGTCCCAGCTATCTGTTGGCACACGTTCTCATCCCAGCCCAATACATCAGTCCCAGCTATCTGTTACCACTCATTCTCATCCCAGCCCATTGCATCAGTCCCAGCTGTCTGTTGGCACACGTTCTCATCCCAGCCCAATACATCAGTCCCAGCTATCTGTTACCACTCATTCTCATCCCAGCCCATTGCATCAGTCCCAGCTGTCTGTTGGCACACGTTCTCATCCCAGCCCAATACATCAGTCCCAGCTATCTGTTACCACTCATTCTTATCCCAGCCCAATGCATCAGTCCCAACTGTCTGTTGGGACTTGTTCTCATCCCAGCCCAATGCATCAGTCCCAGCTGTCTGTTGGCACTTCTCAGTCCAGCCCCTTGCATCAGTCCCAGATGTCTGTTGCCATTTCTCATCCCAGCCCATTACATCAGTCCCAGATGTCTGTTAGTACTGGTTCTCATATTGGCCCAATGCCCGAGTCTCACTTATCTTCAGGTGTATGTCCTCCCTCTAGCCCTTTGCCTCAATCCCAGATGACTGCTGGTGCTTGTCTTCATACTAGTCCAAGGCCTCATTCTCAGGTGTCTGTAGGTATCGATTCACATCCCAGTCCAGGTTTGCCTTCACTAGTAACTGCAGACACTTCTTATCCTACTCCTGTATCTCATGCACAAATGCCTTCAGGAATTATTTCTCATTCAAGTCCAATAGCTCAGGCACAAATTCCTGTAAGTGTTGGTTCTCACCACAGTCCAGTGGCACAGTCTCAGATTACTTTGGATGTGGATTCTACAAACATTACATCAGACTGTGTTTCTGTGACGACGCATTCAACTGTCACAATGCCAGCTGTAACAATGACAGTGTCTGTAAGTTTGCCATCATCACAAGTAAATACCATTGATGTTTTGGTTGGGAATAATAATCAAGTGAAACTTTGTGATAATTTTTCTCAGGGCCTTCATACATCTCCCGTCATTGCTAGTCCTGGCAATATTTTGCAAAAATCTTCTTCTCAGCCATTGTGGCCAGACTTAGCTCCTGAATCACAATCTAATGACAGCATTCATAATTCACATTTACCTACCATAGAAACCAGTTGTTCCTTAACCACACCAAACACAATTTCGTGCATCTCCTCAGATACTGGCATAGCTTTTTGTACAAGTGGGCAAACAGCACCATTAGTAACATTACTACCATCATCCACATCAAATATGGCTTCTCATGAAATTCATTCTCAAAGTATTTTAAAGGCAACTTTATTATCTAGGCCGAATCGTAGAGAAACATTTGTAAAATCAGTGCCCTCATGTGTAAAATTACAAGATTCATTATACTCTAGTGGTATCCCTCAACTTCAGTCTCATCTCAATCAAATTTCAGCCTCCAGTTTGCTTCAACCTCAGTCTGCTTCAGTTGGTAATAATCAGAATATGGAACAGGGTGTCATAAATGCTCAACCAGAAGCTGCACCAGTATTATTCTCAGGTGTTATTCCACAGTTACCATCGGGCTCTATTTTAGATGGTGTACAAGCCAATCTTACTGCATCCCAAGCTCCATTTCCATTAGAAGATGGCCACGAGGTTACTGTTTTACCTCAAGTGATATTGATGCCACAATTGCAAGGGCCTGTTCAGATCAGTATTCCACAGGGAGCTCCTGCATCTATATCTGGCCAGCCACTTCAGTTACCTCTTATGATAGGAGCTGTTGTTTCTCAGGAAGATACTCAGTCCAGTCAAAATATAACTTCTGGATCAGCTGCAAATCTTGATGGAATAAATAACTGTAGCGTTACAAAATTACTTCCGGCTGTGTCTGCTTCAGTGCCTGAAGTTACTATTCCATTTTCTCAGAACTCGGTAGATGCTATGGGAAATAGCATTGTTGATTCAAATATTCAAGATCTTCAATATACTGAGCCAATCAGCTCTATAGAAAGCAGCATCAATACAGCGAGTGAAGTGCAGCCTTCTTCAGCATGTGATCTGTACCAGGCCACACCTAGTGTTTCAGAAACCAATATTAACCACACAACATCTGATAATAGTGAAGTTGAAGGGACCTTAGATATGGTGCAGCAGGCTTTCCAGTCTTCTCTTCTTGATACAGAAGACGATTTAGAGAAAGGTAACAAGCCTACTAATAAAATGCTGGCCGATATTGTAGATGAATTAAGTAATAAAGACTTCTGCATACCTACTGAAGCCTTATGCTCTCAAGCTTCATCAGTGGATATAGAAAACAATGGGAATCTTAATTCTGAGCACAACATTGTGGCAGTCACTACCAGCTGTGAAACAAGTGAGCCATCTCTGAATCCTACACTAGTGCAAGTTGTGAGCTATGACATGAGGGGCACACATTTGGCTGTAGAAAACTGTGACGAACCATCAGGTGATAATCATAAAGAGAATATAGGCACAAATCAGCCCTCACAGTTGCCACTATTTTTGAAGGCAATTGAAGCTATGCTAGAACAACAGATGCAAGAAGATGCACAAAAAGAGCAGGACATTGAAAAGAATGATAAGGAAACACATGATGAAAGCATAGATTCTGAGGAGAGTAAAAAGTATGAACCGCAGCGAGTGGATTTGAAGAGGGCAGCTGAAACTAGAGATTGTGAAAAACCTAAAGGTTCATTAGCAGGAGATGCCACATGCTTGCCACATTCTGAGCAAGCAGTCATAACATCATATTCATCACCCGTTTTGCAAAGTTTGTTAAATGGGACAAGTACCTTGGGAAATATATCAAGATCATGGGAAAGTCCTATTTTTCCATCAAATTCTTTCCTTACTAACAATTCAAATAGTGAAGCTTTACAGACTAAAGCAACTTCAGTGGGAACATCTGCAATGTCAGCTACCTCAGCAGGAGTTTCTTTACAAACAGATGCTGTTATTACCAGACCACAGACCTTCAGCATGGAAAAAGAATCTCAGTTCACATCCGTGATTAATTCCTCAATAGGAACAGCAGCACTTGCATCTACAGTGAATATTACAACACCTGCTTCCTCTCTTGGAACAATGGTTGGTACTACTTCATTTATCAATAATCTACCAGTTTCCTCTTCAGAATCCCTGAACCTTGTTTCTTCAGCTCCTGGGAACACTGACGTGTATCCAGTTGATGTGCCTACTCATACACAGTCTCCAGTCATTCTGCCCACTACAGTTACTTCATTGTCTGAAGAGGGAAGCAATAATTCTCCATCTACACATTTTAAAGAGGCATCTCTGTTATCAACAAGTGCCACATCAAAAGCCATTCCTTCAGATGCTGAAGCACACTCAGTGTCTGTGGAAACAAGAGTACAAATAGTGTCAACTGATGTGGAACAGTTAGAGATGTCAAAAATTGGTGAAATGTCGTTGTCTTGCATACAGTCTGTGCAGTCTGTTTCATCTGTAACTAATGAGACAGCACACTTTGAAAATTCTCAGAGTGTTATTTCAACCGAGTGTTCTGACTTACCTGTGTCATTTGTAGAACCGTGCACGGCTGCATCATCGGCAGCATTAGTCTCACCTGTGTCATACATTAAGTCAGTTTCACCACAATACACAAGATCTCTGACACCGTCATTATCTCGGAGCTATGATACACTGACTTCCACCACAGACTGTTTGAAAGGGCCCACTCACACAAGCTCTATGAATTCAAACACTTCAAAAGAGTCAGCCTTACCTGTATCATCTATGGAAACACTGGTACCTTTGCCCTTGCAAGTGTCTGCAACAGCTGTATCACCTATAAGTCATGTTTCTTCTGACTTGGCATCACAAACGAATGTAAGTTATAGGACACCACAACCTGTGACTTCTCCGGCCTCAAGTGAGGAGTGTGTGATTATTAATTCACCACTGATAACAAGAAATGTTACATCTCCAGCCATATCTTTGATGTCACCATCTGTTACTGTTGTTCTCCCAGTCACTCCTCCATCAGTCACAACAGCTACAACTTCAAACATTTCTCAAGGTTCACCTGTTGTTACAATATCTAATGAGCTACCAGCCAGAGAACATCAATCAGCATCTCCTGTTGAAACAGTGGATTATATCAAACCTGCTTTAAATATCTCGGCTAAATCACCTACAGTTTCTTCTGGTATCATGGCCCATAATGCAATTGAAGGATTCATTCAGCATTTATCTGCTCCAATAAGTTTTCAGAAACACCAGTCCAGACCTATAGACTTTAATCAAACAAATGTAACAGGTGAAAGGGAACTCCATCACTTACCACCAGGTGCAATGCCTCAGATGCCACAAAGTACTCATGCACAGTCATATGCACCACAAGAATTAGAAAACAATGTACAGAGAATAACTAATGTGAATGCACCCTCAGAGTGTGCACCACAGCAGACACCACATATGAGATCACATTTTAAAAAGAAACTGATTTCTTCAACAATTAATGCCACACACAGCTCTGAAGAGTCTGATTTAGGACAAACATTAAAATCTCCTAATACTATATCAAAAGTTGATCAAGGGTTCACAGAAAAGGTTTCTCTTGGAAGCAGTAGTCCAAATGTATTATTAAATCTACAGCCAAATAGGTTTGAAGCATATTTATCTGCTTCAGGTTCTGGAAGCTATTCTTCAGTATTAATACCTCGTCCTGGAGCTTTTGAACATTCTGGCTTGACAGCATTGAAAGTAGACTTACCAGGGCCCCCTACAATTCCTATTGCACAGGCCAAGCAAGTCAGTCTTGGTTCACGGCCTGATCTAGTTGGACCTAGCCCAGTGTCAGACCATGATACACAGTCTGTTGATTCTCTTGGATCCATTGGAGTTGAATTACAGCATCCAATGTCTAGTCGGATGTCATCTAGTAGTGACTTAGAGGCTCCACTACCTCCAACTCCAGTTGGTCATATTCGAAGAATTAGAGAATCTCCATCATCGTCAAGTAGCTCAAAGAGTAGAGCAGATAGGTCAGCAGAAAGTACTCCCATTAACTCTTTCAAGATACCAACATCTTCACCTTATTTGGATCCACAAACTCAGCAGACATCTCCCTTGTCTTTAGTAATCCAGAAAGCTGGCACAAGCAGTACCAACAGCCTATCTGCTGTGTTTCATGATGGCCTGCTTAAAAAGTCTAGCATTCAAGTACACTGTGACGAACAGTTATATCGTGACTCTATATCACAGCATATATCTCAACGTCACCAATTTTCACTTCCTGTACCAGTTCAGGAAGTATCTGTACGGGATGAACGTGTTTGGCCTTTTCGTAAGAGGTCAATTACAATTTCATCTGAGGATTCTGAAAATTCAGAGGTACAATATCAGGGAAATTCTACTCCATCACAAGCTGTTTCTTGTCTAAGGGGAACCCCCAGTTGTGTAGTGACTAAAGCTGGAACTGCTAGTCCTCCTCCTGGAGACAGAGGCATACCAACAATGGCTCCTCCTAGTGTACCAGGTGTCACTCCTTTGGCACAGCACCTCATGAATTACCCACTATATTCAACCTTGAAGCACAGATCAGAAATGGTTGGCAGATCAAGTGATCATCAGGTATATAAAGAGCATCCTTATTTAAGAGAAACTGTATTACCATCCACAAAATCAGGACCTCCACCCCTGCTAGCCACTGCAGAAGTTGCCCATCAACATTCTGGGTCATATGGAGCACAACCCAGTACCAGATCCCATTTATCTTTGAAAGAAGATTCTCCTACACAGAATGTTGCTAAGGATGATGATGGCCATGAGTATTGGAGGTATCCCTCTTCAGAACTAAGGGAAATACAGCCCCGCCAGATTGAACTGTTAGCTCACCTAAGCAGGCAAATGCCATCAGACATGAGACGGTGGCCAGGCATGCCAAATCAAACTGTTGCACACATTAGATCTCGTCAGAGTGTTATGTATACACCTATGAATCGTTTTTTTGTGAGAGGACGGTTTCCACAAGCTCCTGTAATGGAGCGTCTGCAAATACTTCCACCAAATTATGCACCATCACAGTTCTATCAGCAGCCTCCCCATGTTTCAGAAGGACATAGAGTTTTCACTGACGAGAATATTGTTAAGAAAGATCACGAAAAGGAACAAAAACAGTGCCAGGAGAATTCCCCAGATGATAGTCCCATCAATGTAGTAGATGATGCACCTGACCCTATATTTCCAACGCAAGAAATTAACATACCCCCTCTATCAGAAGCAGTTTCTTTAGGCTCTAACAGTATTCCCATTGTAACGGAAAATTCTAATTTAGAGGGGCTAGGAAAATCATTGCAACACCATGTTTCATCCCAGAAACTTTTGAATGATAGCAAGTCTAAGACAGCCGTATCAAATAAATCTCCTCCTCGCCAGTCTAGTCCAAATGTACCTGTAATATTGTCTGATAGCCCTGAGTGTGGGATGACTTACAGTTCAGCAGATACATCTAATATGAGCCAATGTTGTGCAGTGATCAGTGCCAGTGGAAACACTACTCAAACAACAGGTGGTGCCAGTGGAAGCACTACTCTCACAACAAGTTGTGGCAGGGAATCCATTACTTTTACAAGTGGTGCCAGTGGGGGCACCATTATCACAAGTGGTGCTAATGGGGGCACTACTCTTACAAGTTGTGCCAGTGGGGGCACCATTATCACAAGTGGTGCCAATGGGGGCACTACTCCCACATGTGGTGCCAGTGGGGATGCTAATTTTACAAGTAGTGCTAATGGGGGCACTACTATCCCAAGTGGCATTGTTTCTATAGAGAGCAACAGCAGCTCAGTCAATAGTAATATTTGTGCTGTAGATGAGAATGGAGCCAATACAACTACTAATGACACTGTAAATACTTCTTCAGAAAATGGAAGCAATAGCAGTAACATGGATGATAATGGATCTCAGAATGATGAATTGGACTTTCCCACAGGAAGTGCCCAGCATATCAGTGATGATCAGAATGATGGAACGCGTCCAGAACAAGCTGGGAAACTTGGCAAATTTCTCATGAGAGTTAACAGAGGATCAGTTGACCATCCACGTGCAGAAGTCAGCACTCCTCTTAGTGTAATTGGAGTAGATGACAGTTCTAGTGTCATGGAAGATGCCCCAGTTTCAACAAAAGAAGAATCTGAAATAATTGTTAAACAACCTTCTAATGGTTTAAAGGAACCAAACTTTGAAGTAAGCCTTTCAGAAACTCAGCTTAGCGATCTACGGAACATTCACCAGAGTCAAGATGCTGAGCGTCAGTTCAGCCGTGGATTCAAGAAAACCATTTCATCAAAATTTGAGGATGATAATGCTACCAGTGAAACTGAAATGGTGACATTGAAGGATGATGATACTTCAAGAGATATTCGTCCTAAGAAAGGGCCTAGTTCGTCTGTGGAGAAGACTTTGCCATCTGACCATCTAGGTGAGACATTGTCTATTCTTAAAGTTATGGCTGGTAGTTCTAAGGATCAAAGTCTCTTAGATGTACTTGAAGATAAAACTCATAAAGAAAGCCTTGATAATAGAATAAGTAAGGAAAGTGATTCCACAGAAGCCAAGCAATTAAGAGAAGAAATGAGATTGTGTGAAATTAATGAACAGTCCTCGTTATCCTTTATTTCTTCGAAAGCTCACCTAATGCAAGCTCATGATGACAGTGACGCTGATTCTATTGATAATGTACGTAGCTCAAGGATTATAGGGCGGCGGAGCAGTTCATCTAGTCAGACAAGTGACTCGTCACAGTTTTCTGGTAATTCCCCCCCTCCATTTTCTCCTCCACGATCTCCAGGCTTAGATCCTTCTTCAGAAGAAGAGGGAGCAGAACAAGAAATAATCCAAGGAGAATTCTCTGAATGTGATTTAGCTAGAAAAGAATGTACGGAATGCACAGAAACTTCAGGAGATAGTTTAATTCAAACTGAAAGGAAGAATGTTACTTCAGAGAACTTTGGTTGTGAAAATGAAACCAGCACAAATCGGGAAATGTGTTTTTCTAATGATCATGTTCTACCATGTTCTCCATCTAAGGGACATGAGAGCATATTGGAGTCATCAAATGAAATTTATTGCTCTACTTCTAAGCAAGATATTCTTTCTCAAGAAGAATCAGGCATTCAAAGTGCTGCATCATCAGCATCTAGGTCAGTGCACGAACCAGAATCTTCCCTACCAAGAAATGTTACATCTGAAGAGAGTGTAGCTTTTCAGAGCAATCAGTCTTTTGGAATAGACCCTACAGTTCAGACTGATGTTTATACCCAAAATGATGTAAGCACAGAAAATATGTGTAGACCAGAGATAGAGTTATGTTCAGTAAAATACATGAATTCTGTTGTAGATAAATGTATATTGGATCATAATGTTGAGGAGAGACCAAAGCTTGTTTTAAAACTACCAACAAAAGCAGCACTCAAAGATTTTGGTGTGGACTTTCTTCCAAAGGTGACACAAGACAAAATTAAAACAATTGAACATCAGACACCTGACAGCAGTTCTGAAGTAAGCTCCACAACCCCTGACAACCCAGTCTTAGCAATACCAGAAAAAAAGTCACGTGGAAGACCACCAAAGAAGGTAAACCGTTCATCCCCAAAAAACTCAAAAAATAAGCAAGACGCACACGTTGAATTAACCACTTCTAAGAAAAGTCCAAAGAAGCCAAACAAAAGGAAACGATTATCAAAAAAATTTTCCCTTGTAAATGAATCTACCGTTAACAATTTAAACGTTAGTAGTCCTAAGAAAACTGAGCAAGTTAAAGATATTCCTTCACCTGCGACAGAAACATGTCCAACACACAATACTCGAGGAGGAAGAAGACGAGCCTGTGCTAATGTCTCTTATGCAGAATTCTTTGATTCTGATGCACCAACTCCATCTGTTAAGGCTCTTCCTCGGACAGATCAGTTTGTTTTACATAAAGCTGCAATAATACAACTACCAGAAGACCCTGAAGGTGTTTCAGTTCATCCCACCAATAAGAGGCGTAGGGGACGCCCTAAGAAAATAAATCAAAAAGTTGATTCTGGGGCAGCTAAAGAAAGTTCATCACTAAATAATACTTCATCATCTGCAGATACTTCTTACGAAGAATTGCCTGCAAACAGCAAGGATGATGAAGCTGGATTAAAGTTTGCTAGTGAAGGAAAGACAGATTCATTGTTAAATCAAACTTCTAAGAGGCCAAGAGGAAGGCCCCCCAAGAAATTTATTAATGCTCATTTTTTGTCAAGTGAAAACTCATCACAGTCAGATAAAAAGCGATTTAGTCACATGGTTTCTGAATGTGTGCAGAGTAATCGTGAACCAGACCTTGTAGATAAATTGGCTACATCAGATATGGGTCCACAGCTTACTGTCAAGGTTAACAAAAACTCCAATTTGAAGATAACTATCAGACGCACATTGGTGGGTAAGAGAATTGCAGATTGTTCATTTGAGAAATCATCAAGAAAGAAAAGAAAAACTTTGAATTCTGATATCTCAGATATTCACCAACAATCAAGAAATATTAGTGGCATCAGTGCTCTGAACTCTGTTGTAAGTGATGATGATGATGATAATTTGGATACATGTAACCTCTCTCCAGCATCAAGAGAATCACCAGAAACTGTCCCACTACACTGTGATCCCCATGACCCACTAGGCATTGATTTTGTTGATGAACCAAATCAAGTTTCACGTTCAAAGGCCAACACAAATATTTATGAATTTGATGATATAAGTGATGAAGATGTGCCTGTTGCTCAGAGGCTGAAAAGTCTCCATAAGGGAAGCAATCCCATGTTCAAAAGAGCTAGAAAGATTGTGAAGAATGCTATTAAAACTCCACTTAGAGACCCAAATTTCAGTTATTTGAGAACACCCAGTCGCACTCCTTGTCATACCCCAGGTTACTCTACTCCTTCATATACTCCCATAAGTTCTCCAATGTACACCCCTGTTCACAGAATAAACTACACAGGTCCAGGCTCGACACCACGTCACTTTTCTCAAGGCGATTTTAAAATACGTCTTCGTAAGAAGCATCGATCAGAAAGCCACGTCATTCTTAAAATCAAGAAACCTCAGCTTAATGAATTTTCTTCAGAAGCTCAACAGCAGGATGACTTTACTGATATACCAAATGCTCTATGTGCAATTAGTGAAGAAAATAACAACAGTAAAGGAGAGGAGAACATTGATCATAATGCAGTGACATCACAGTATCAGGGAAACACCTCATCTTCAACATTTGCTAATGCTCAGACATGTGAACAAGGAGAACATTCACAGACTTGTCCAGAAATAAGTCTCCCAGCACCAGAAATACTCAAGGAAGTAACACTAGAAGGAACTTCCAATCTTTCAGAAAATGCCTCCCAACCATTAGTGGAGGTTGCTACAGTTTCTAATGCAAGGGAATCCTCATTAAGTGCAAATGACTCTGGAAATATTAGTGTTGAAACCCCTTCTAAATCAAGTCCAAGAAAGATGGGATCTCAGAATTTAGAGGTCTCTCTTGTAACTCATTCACAAAAATGTTCAGTGACTAGCACAGAAAAACATTCAGGCTCAAATAAGGAAAATACATTAACATCCAATATGGAGAAAAATACTCAAGGTAAACCAGCCATTCCTACACTTAAAATAAAAAAGTCTCTACTTTCTGGATTTTCTTCCATTCTAGAAGAAGCAAGTGATAAGCAAAAAAGTCAACAGAGCACAAAAATCAAGAGAACAGATGATGGCTTTTTGATTCCCCAATCTCCAACTCCTGGTCATGTTACTCTAAGATTAAAGCGATGTAATTCCCATTGGGAGCAAGATGAAAGTATGTATGATAAAGACAAGACTAATAACATTTCATTATCTGACACCGATGGACAGCAGGAGAGGGATGAAATGTGTGTTGACAATAATGATGAAGCATTTACTAGTGGAGGGGTGACAGACAGTGAGAACAACGAGCTAAATGACAAGGTGATTGCAAAGGTACAGATGCCCCTTAAGATAAAGATACGTGCTGCAGTACCACCAGTGAGTAATGAGGAAAATGTGTGTGATTTAGAGAATATTCAAATATTAAGCAGCAAAGTAAATAGCACTGAGAAGGTGCAAAATTCACCCAAAGATAAATCAAAAGAAAGTTTTATCAAAAGTAAGCTGAATGTTACAGCCAGTTCAGTGGAACCATCAGTCTTTACAAATTTGCCATCATCATCCCCATCCTCATCTCATTCTGAATCTGATTTACAATTATCAAACTTATCTACACAAGAGTCTTCTGCAGTACAACCTATTACACCACTGCCTGGTGCTTCTTTGCCAAACACTTCAGCGATTGTTACACCGCCACCAGACACTTTACTGCCAAACACACCACCACCAGACTTACCTTTCTCTGATGCACCTGCATTAGATACACAACAACTTGATAAATCATTACACAGCACCCTCAACCCTGTTGAGGGTGCAACACAATCAGATAAATCACCACCTGATTCATCACAGTCAGATATATATTCTCCTGTCACACCACAGTTATCTGTTCCGCAGGTTTCTTCGCCAGAATCTTCCAATTCACTTACTCTGATAACACAACCTACCTCAGCACAACACACTCCATTACAGTCTGCCCAAATAAAACCTGCTCCGACTCCTACACCATCTCCTGTCACACCACGCACTGCTTATTCCTCCAGAGTAGACTCTGTTGAGCTAGAGTTGGCAGCAATCCTTGGCTCCCCAAACAAAAGTTCGGAAAGAATTGAATCGTCAGATATCAGGGCAATGAATGATGCAGACTTGGAAGCTCTGCTACTAGGAGACAAGGGTGGCAGTAGTGTCAGAAGTGTTACACCAACTGTGTTTCAAGAGAATGTTAAGATAGATGATGGAAGGCCTGCAAGGACTCCACCAGCTTTAGGTTCAAAAGATCTTTCTGATAAGCCTCGATCAGCAGTTCTTCCGAGTGATAATTCTAATCAAACAACTGTGTGTGACCCATCTCCACTAGATGAAAGTCAGTTGACATCACCACAAGAACTAAATGCACAAACTTTTCTTGTACAAGACATTAAGTTGAAAACTCCTCCTAAAGTGATGTTAGAAAAACTTACCCCTAATATTATTAGTACTCTTAAGAGATCATTTGGTTTATCTTCAGAATCGAGTACCCAAGCCCCAAAGAAACAATTGAGGCGGTTCCAACAGACTTCTACATCAGAAATGATCAATCTTGTTGAAAGGTATACAGATGAAGATGGTGAGGTATCACCATCATCCCAGGGTTCAAATTTTGTTGAGTCTGTAAAGAAAAGAATTCTATCAAGTCCATCTGAGGGTAATGAATGCAAGAAACCTCGAAGAAGTGAGAGGAATGTGAAGCCAGATGAAGTGAGTGGAACAGTACAGGTTAAACCTCAGATATTGTCGAGTGAGAGAGCCCATGAAAGATCAGAAATTAATGATGAAAATTGCTTAGAGATAGGCAAAACAGTTGTTGCTTTAGAAAGTATCAATGATGAAAGTAGTATAAATGAGGGTGAGGATTTAGCCTCAAAAGATGATGGTGAAAATCTAGGATCTAAAAACGGCTGTGACAGTGCCATCCCTGAAACTAATTCTGACCAGTTAAGTTGTGATAAACGTAATGAAAGTTCTAGTTCAATGAGTCCTGTAGAGGATTTGAGCATGGCTGAAAACGGTAATGGATTAAATTTAGAACCCAGAATTGATGAGACTTTAACTAGCACAAGCACTGAAGAGAATAGTCTCAGAAGTGCTGATAGCAGCTCCAACTTGACTTTTAACAGTGATAATTCTGGTGGTAACAACATGAAATTAGACTTGAGGACATGCAAAGAAAATGACATGTCCAAGACAGCAACAAAATGTAAGACTGGTAGCAATGAAATTATGGAAATGAGGCTCAGGCAGAGCAGTAGGGTATGTCGGCACCCTGGTTTGAGACAGCGAGTACGGGTACAGAAACACGAAAAAGGTGGTGTTAGTCTTAGAAAGACGAGAGCCAAATCTGTGGCTATTGAAAATTCAAGTGATTCAACAAGTGATTCACAGGGTGAAAGTATCAACTTTCACACTAAAAATAAGAACAAGAAGACTCTTTCAGACAAAAGCAGAAGGGATAGAACTAAAAGGAAAATTAGTACTGATGAGGAAGATAATCAGGGTGATCCAGATATAAATAAGAAAACTGTTAAAAATTTGATATTCAATAATGCAACATTTCAGGCAAGCATTAAGAGAAGTCTTAGAATATCATCTAGTGAATCTGACAGTGATATTTCTCATGCCATTAGCTTAAGCAAGCAAGTGAATACGGACATTAATGATAGAGAAAGTGACTTAAAAGATATTGAAGATCGTTGTAATGAGAAAAATGATCTTGGAGAAAATGTGGTAGCAGAAAGAAATAGTGAGAAGCAAAGTGATGATGAGAATAATACCACCACAACTTCTAATCAAGATGAAGATGACACGTTGACTATGGCTGTCTCTGCAAGGAGAAAATCTGTTAATTCAAGAAGCACATCGAGGGAAGATGTTCTTAAATTGAGAAAACCACTTGAAGAGGAAAACAGACACGATACCGAGAGGAGAATGCAATCTCAAACAACTCCTGTTACCTCAAGAAGCAGGCGAAGTTTGAGAATATCCAATAATCATCCCGTTAAAAAAGATGAAGTTAATGTAGAGAGCTTTTTCAAACAAAATCTGGAGAATGAATCATCAGATTTCACAGGAAACGAAGCAAACAGTTCAGCATTAGAAACACCAGAGGTGACTGATGATATTGAAGAAACATTAAGAAGACTGGATGGGACTTCTCCGGATGCTCCTGCATACAGTCCTCCTCGTATGAGATGTAGGAGTAATAAAAAATATGTTTATAGTTCTTTAAGCGAACTTAGTATTGACTGTAGGGAACCCAAGTTAAGTGAAGCTGTGAAGAAAGGAATGAAGGAAGAAAGGAAAGGAACTAGATCACTTAAAATGCCAGATGAGAAACCATGCCAAAAGAAAACTGATATTAAAAGTGGTAGAGGTAGAATGCCAACAAAAAGTACACACACAGAAAAGTCATGTTCAGGAAAAGTATTTGGTAACAGTATAGAACAAGGTTCAATTACCTCTTCAGAGACAATTGGCAAAATACAAGATACAGCTAAAAATTTTGGAAAGCAAGCAGTTACAAAAGAGGATGATGAAATTTGCAGGCAAAATAGGAAAGTTGATACTACTAATAATCTTACTGAAGCTGCCAAAGCATTAAATGCTTTTACAGGTGGTAGTGTTGGTAACGTCAGAGATGTTCATGTTGATAATGCTCCTGGCGGTGACCTTCCTGGAGAACTCTCTATTGAAAATACACCTTCAGGAGATGAATCTATACAAGATGCTCCTCTTGGAGATGCCCCTCCGGGACACACTGCTCTGGGAGATGCCCCTCCTGGAGATGACCCCCCTGGAGATGCCCTCCCTGGAGATGTCATTCCTAGAGATGCACCTCCTAGGGATACCCCATCTGGAGATGCCCCATCTGGAAACACTCCATCTGGAGATGCCCCTTCAGGAGATGTGCCTCCAGGAGATTTCTCACCAGGAGAGAGTCCTAGTGGTGATAATCCTGAAGATGTTCCTTCTGGAGATGCCTCACCTGGATATAAGCCTGCTGGAAATAACTCACCTGGAGATGTTCCTTTGGGTAATGCTTCATCTGAAGATGCTTCTTCTGGAGATGTTCCTTCTGCAGTCTCCCCTTCTGGTGCCTCTTCTTCTGGTGGCACTTGTGCAAGAGATGTTCCTGCTGGAGATGCTCGTGCTGGGGATGCTTGTGGTGACTCCTCTCCTGGAGATATTACAGTAGAAGAATTTGACGTCAGCATTATTGATAATGATGTAAATGGAGGAGAAAATGACTGTGATGATAAACCCAGCAGCACACAACATGCTCATCACAAATCAGTTCAGTACAGTGATGGTGCCAGTGATCACGACTCAGAATATCGAGACTCCATGTGGAATATGGCCTTCCTAACACCGGAGCGCAGAGAAAGGGACGAAACATCTCCTCCTCAGCCAGATTCTCCAGGTATGTTTGTTATTGTATGTTGATACCTTGCTAGGAAATTATCATATATATATATATATATATTGAATTATACAATTAGTAGCTGAAAATAAGTTTTGGATGACACTTGACAAATGTCTAATTTCAAGTTTTGTAACTTGTTGATGGTCTAGGTTTGAGGTTGGAACATTTTATCATATGAAGGCCATATTTTACTTAGCAAGTACCTGTATGACCTGTATACATTCAAATGTCAAACATCAAATAAAATACGTTAAAGGTTTCAATAATTTAACATTATGGCTATTCTTGCCATATTTACTTGTATTAAAAATAAATAATTCAAAGGCAATATTTATAGGTTGTGTGTGGTTTATGTTCTCCTATTCCACATTCCATAACATGGTATTTATTCACATTAAATTCCACTTGCCAAGTGGTGCTCCATATACTTACTTTGTCCAGGTCTTCTTTAAGGGCATGACAATCATCTAAGTGTCTTATCTGTCCTATTATCTTAGCATCATCAGCAAACATGTTCATATAATTCTGTATTCCATCTGGTAGATCATTTACGTAGACAATGAACATTACTGGTGCAAGAACTGAACCCTGTGGTATTCCACTTGTGACATTTCTCCAGTATGATACACTTCCTCTGATTACTGCCCTCATTATTCTATCAGCTAAAAAAATTTTCATCTATGTTAGAAGCTTACCTGTCACCCCTCCAATATGTTTGTTTCCAGAACAACCTCTTGTGTGGAACTCTGTCAAAAACCTTTTTGTGAAAGCACAAAGAAAGTGTGTGAGAGTGAGTGTGAGAGCGAGTGTGTGTGTGTGTGTGTGTGTGTGTGTGTGTGTGTGTAATTACCTAGGTTCAGTTACAGGATGTATGGTAGTTATAGGATTTGAACCATCGTTGAAGTTGTTGGGGTGTGGTTCGTTTTAGTTTTGTTGCACATACAGTAATTTGTTGTTGTAAAGTTGTTTAATGTGGCACGTGCAGAATATTCTTCATTTGTCAGTTTTACCTTGAAAATAGATAACATTCACAAATATGATCTTGCAAGGAAACTAGTTTGTTTGCCAAAAATATATTTCTGTTGCATATTCTGTTGTACTGCACAGTAATTCATATTTTTTTAGGATGTGAAGGTTAAGTGAAAAATTCCAGGTTAGTGCCCTTATTACAACTTTAACTAATTGCACTTAACTGTTTGCTATTACAGTACTATACTCGTCTAGTACAGCAGAAAATGTTGTTCTTTATTTGCAGAGAGAAGTGTGCGTCGACGATCCTCCCGGTTGCTACAGGTTTACCCGACACTTATGACACTACAGCTTGGAAGGTAAAATAAATAACACTTTTTAGTACAGTATGTGTATTCATTGTCAAGAGCCTTGCTTAGTGTGAAATATTGGTGTGACTGAGGTTTGGGTTGATGAGTTACAGAAAGGCTATAAATTGTTCTTGGGATAAACTATTCATAATAAGTGTACCTTATGGTTTTGTTGTTTTTGTTCACTTTCTTCCTCAAGGTTTACATTTAGAATCTTGGAAACACTTCATAACATTGGCTTTAAAATTTAAATACATGAACTTTAGATTGAGCAAGAAGTGATGTATTGAAATTGAGTTTCAGAGCACCAAAACAATAATGTTTCTATGCAATATCTCTGGAAAGCCTCATCATGCTAGATTACAACTGTCAGCAGTTGTGTGTGATCATAAAACTAAGGCTCAATTGTGAGAGATGTTCTCTCTCTTCTTCGTGTGTGTGTGTGTGTGTGGGGGGTGGGGTGGGGGGGGGGGGGCAGCGTCTACCCTACTCACAGAGTTATTTCTGCTGGTGCAGCAGCATTTTATGTTTGTCTTGATGCACTTCCTGTGCTGTAATTTTTGTAAAATTTTCATAGATACTCTGGACAATATTTCAGTGATATGAAAGTTAATTGCATAATTAATCAACTAGAATGATAATTAGCCATGTTAATGTCTTGGTGGCTTCTACTGATTACTTTTATTGATTACTGTACTTGCTTAGCCCTATAATTTGTTACATGTTTTGATTTTGATTTTACTTTCAGTTTTGAGAGTCCAATCAGAAAAGACCATTCTGAGTTGCCTGCAAATCTGAATTGCAGCAACATAACATCACCTGGTAATACAGAAAGCAAGACTTGTATCACTGTTGGTACTCTCCCAAGTGTTGCAAAGGATAGAAAGAAAGCTAGTAGACAAAATTCACCAACAAATGAAGATACAACGAATGTTGTAACAATAGAAGATACAACAAATGCTCTGACAACAGAAGATTCAGCAAACAGTGTGACAACTGAAGATTCAGCAAACGTGACAACAGTAGATGCAACAAATGTTGCGACAACAGAAAATACAACAATTGTGACAACAGATACAACACACACTGTGACAACAGAAAATACAACAAACATTGTGACAACAGAAGATACACCAAATGTGACACTAGAAAATACAACAAATGTGACAACAGAAGATACATCAAATGTGACAACAAAAGATACAACAAATGTGACACCAGAAAATACAACAAATGTTGTGACACCAGAAAATACAACAAATGTTGTGACACCAGAAAATACAACAAATGTTGTGACAACAGAAGATACAGCAAGTGTGACACCAGAAGATACAACAAATGTGACAACAGAAAATGCAACAAACATAGTGACAACAGTTACAACAAACTTGACAACAGAAGATACAACAAATGTTGTGATAACAGAAGGTACAACAAATGTGATAATGGAAAATAAAACAAATGTGGCAATAAAAGATACAACAAATGTTGTGAAAATAGAAGATACAACAAATTTTGAAGATGAATGTGATGGCGGTGAAACACAAATATTGCCTCTTGAACAAATTGAAGTTGTTGAAGTTTTGCCTGAAGCAGAAATTCCATGTGACTTGGATATTCAAGACCCTTTGGCTGATGTTATAGTGAGCAATCGGGAAGTTTTAGAGCCTGGAGAATCAAGAATTGATAATTTGACACAGGAAGGTGTTGAAATCATTCTTAAAACTGAAGACTGCAATTTAACTGGAAATAAAACAAAATCAACTCAAGAAAAAGATGTAGATGAAGAAGTAATTGTGCATTTTGAAAAGATTAAAAAAGATGAACTTCATTCAACGGAGAAAACTAACCAAAGTCTGGTGTGTACCTCAATACCTACAGAAAGTGAATTACATAATATAAATTTTGGCAGTAATTCAGCAATATCAGCACAAAGTTTAAGTGTCACAGAAAATTCACCCAGTAAGGAAACAATAGATGGGGAGACTAGACAGAGAAACACAGTCCCGCCTGTTGAAGAAGTCTTTGAGACAAATTGTGTGTTAATGCCATCAAAAGAGAACAGACAACAGGAAGAAAGAAATCCATGTTCTCAGGAAGTTATCCAAACTATGTACAATTTGAACGATGAAGCTGACTGTACTCCTCCCAAGTCTGAAATGTTAGAAACAAACACAACAGAGCAGCAAGTTCAAGGCGTTCATAATGTCAAATTATTCTCTCCCTGTATTAAAGACTCCCTGGAATCAGGAGAGAGTAGCTCATGCCTTTCATCTGATGTTGATTTTGACATATTGGAAGAGGATCTTTTTGGAACTTACCATCAGGAAAAGAGAAGAAGAAGAAAAGGTAATTGGTCAGCTAAGCTAAAACCTACTGGTAATTCATCTGCCTCCAATCGAGGTAGGCTGTTTAAGATTGCACCTGCTGACAGTAGCATTACACCTAATAAGGCAAATTCTAAATCTATTGGAAGGATTCTGAAATCTGATGGCAACAACGAAACTTCACTCTCTGACAAAGAAGCTACATCAATTTCTGAACAAGTATCAGATGATAACAGACAGGATAGGATTAAACCGGATTTACCTGAAACAGAAAAAACAATGTATATGTCAAATAGAAACACAAATCAAGAGTCAACTACTAGTCTGATGCATACAAAGTGCAATGACATTCCTGTCTCAAATGATAGGGTTTTGACTAAACTCACATCAGGTATTGAATTGCTATCTGGTGATTGTGCAAACATTAATAATACTCGACAAAAAGCTGGTAATACTGCACAGGCATCAAGCGAAGGGCATTCACAAATGTTAAATAAAGAATCAGAGATGTTAAGCAAAGATAATTCACAGATATCAAAAAGACATGATTCACAAGTAACATTCATGGTTGATTCAGAGGAGGCAAATAAAGATAGCATAACAATACCAAATGATGATGACAGACCAGTGTCGGATGAAGGTGAGCCACCAGTGTCGGATGAAGGTGATCCACCAGTGTTGGAGGAACATGTTCCACCAGTGTTGGTGGAAGATGATCCACCAGTGTTGGTGGAAGATGATCCACCAGTGTTGGTGGAAGATGATCCACCAGTGTTGGTGGAAGATAATCCACCAGTGTTAGATGAAGATGTTCCGCCAGTGTCGGATAAAGGTGAGCCACCAGTGTCGGATGAAGATGTTCCACCAGTGTCGGATAAAGGTGAGCCACCAGTGTCAGATGAAGATGTTCCACCAGTGTCGGATGAAGGTGAGCCACCAGTGTCAGATGAAGATGTTCCACCAGTGTTGGAGAAAGATAATCCACCAGTGTTGAAGGAAAATAATCCACCAGTGTCGGAGGAAGATACTCCACCAGTGTCAGATGAAGATGATCCACCAGTGTCAGATGAAGGTGAGCCACCAGTGTTGGATGAAGATGTTCCACCAGTGTTGGAGGAAGATGAGAAAGATGATCCACCAGTGTCAGATGAAGATGTTCCACCAGTGTCAGATGAAGATGTTCCACCAGTGTTGGAGGAAGATGATCCACCAGTGTTGGTGGAAGATAATCCACCAGTGTCGGATGAAGATGATCCACCAGTGTCAGATGAAGATGTTCCACCAGTGTCAGTTAAAGATGGTCCACCAGTGTTGGATGAAGATGATCCACTAGTGGCGGAGGAAGATAATCCACTAGTGTCGGAGGAAGATAATCCACTAGTGTCGGAGGAAGATAATCCACCCATGTCGGAGGAAGATAATCCACCAGTGTCAGTTAAAGATGATCCACCAGTGTCAGATGAGGATGATCCACCAGTGTCAGATGAGGATGATCCACCAGTGTCAGATGAGGATGATGTGTCGGTGTCATCTAAAGATGATGCATTAATGTCAGGTAGAAAAGATGCATTGAGCAGAGTTAAAGATGATCCACCATTGCCAGAGGAAGATGGTCCACCAGTGTTAGATGAAGATGGTCCACTATCAGCTAAAGATGATGCACTAGTGTCAGATGAAGATTATGTACCAATGTCAGCTCAAGATGATGCATCAATGTCAGCAAAAGGTGATGCATCAGTGTCACCTCAAGATTATTCTACAGTGTCAGTTGAAAATAATGTATCATTGTCACTTCAAGATGATGCGCAGTTGTCAGCCAAAGATGATGCAGAAGTGGCAGTTAAAGATGCACCAGTGCCAGCTAAAGATGAAGCATCAATGTCAGAAAATGATGCTTTGTCAGTGTCAGATAATGATGCCGCACCAATGTCAGCTGAAGATCATGTATCAGTGTCAAATAATGATGTTGTGCCAATCTCTCTCAAGTATAATCCAAAAGTTTCAGATGAAAATGGTCCAAAAGTTTCAGATGCAAGTGATCCAAAAGTTTTAGATGAAAGTGATAGAAAAGTTTCAGATGGAAATGCTCCACCAGTGTTGGATAAAGATGTAGCTGCAGAGTTAGTCAATGATGATCCTTCATTGTCAAATAATGCTCCCGCTTCCAATAATAATGATGAGGCAAGAGTGTCAGTTAATGATGACCCTTCATTGTTAAATAGAGGAGATTCACTAATTTCAGATGTAAATTATGCATCAGTGTCAGATAGAAATGATCGGCACTTGTCAGCTGAAGATGATTCACCACTGTCAGATGAAGGTGATGTACAGTTGCCAGAGCATTGTATTACAGAGATGTCAGATAGTGAAGATTCAGACTTGTCAAATAAAAATGACTCGCATGTGTCGGACAAAGATGATACACGAGTGTTCGTGTGTGATACCCAGGTCTCCAATGTTACTGATTTAATCGCATCTGAGGATGATGCCCAAGGTACACCAAGGGATGATGATCTAGTCACATGTGAGAATGAAGTCCAAGCAACACACAAGGATGGTGATGTCACATTTGAGGACAGTGTCCAAGAAACACCCAGAAATGATGCCCAAGAAACACCTAGAAATGATGCCCAAGGAACACCCAGGGCTGACGCAGAGATATCACCTGAGGATAATGTGTATCGCTTAAAGAGAGAAAAGCAATCTGTAATGTTTGAATGCGACGTCTTACTGTCACATGAGGACGATGCCCATAAGTCAGCCACTGTAGAAAATGATGCTTTAGTACCAGTAATAGCCAAGATGAAGGGCAATACCCAATCATCAGGGAAGACCAACACAACATATAATGCCCAAGTGTCGACCAACACAGCAGATGGTGCCCAAGTGTCGACCAACACAGCAGATGGTGCCCAAGTGTCGACCAACACAGCAGATGGCGCCCAAGTGTCGACCAACACATCAGGTGGTACCCAAGCGTCGAACACAGCAGACAGTGCCAAGCTGTTAACTAACACTGCAGATGATGATCTAATGTCGGCCAAGAATCATCTGTGTGTGTCAACTGAGAACAAGGTAGATGACCAAGGGTCATCTAAAATAGAAAATGATGTACTTGTGTTGTCTTTAAAGGAGAAGACTACAACCAAGGATGTAGAAAAGGAGAAGACCGCAACCAAGGATGTAAATAAAGTCATGATTACAACTATAGATGCAGATAAAGAGGGGACCACAACCAAGGACATAAGTAAGGAAGAGACCACAACCAAGGATGTAAATAAGGTGATGACCACAACCAAGGATTTAGAAAAGGAGAAGACCACAACCAAGGATGTAAATAAGGTGATGACTACAACCATAGATGCAGATAAGGAGGAGACCACAACCATAGATGCAGATAAGGTGACCACAACCAAGGATGCAGATAAGGTGATGACCACAACCAAGGATGCAGATAAAGTGATGACCACAACCAAGGACTTAGAAAAGGAGAAGACCACAACCAAGGATGTAAATAAGGTGATGACCACAACCAAGGATGCAGACAAGGTGATGACCACAACCAAGGATACAGATAAGGAGGAGACCACAACCAAGGATGCAGATAAGGTGACCACAACCAAGGATGCAGATAAGGTGACAACAACCAAGGATTCAAATAAGGTGATGACCACAACCAAGGATACAGATAAGGTGACCACAACCAAGGATACAGATAAGGTGACCACAACCAAGGATGCAGATAAGGTAATGACCACAACCAAGGATGCAGATAAGGTGACCACAACCAAGGATGCAGATAAGGTGACCACAACCAAGGATGCAGATAAGGTGATGACCACAACCAAGGATGCAGATAAGGTGACCACAACCAAGGATGCAGATAAGGTGATGACCACAACCAAGGATGCAGATAAGGTGATGACCACAACCAAGGATGCAGATAAGGTGATGACCACAACCAAGGATGCAGATAAGGTGACCACAACCAAGGATGCAGACAAGGTGATGACCACAACCAAGGATGCAGATAAGGTGATGACCACAACCAAGGATGCAGATAAGGTGATGACCACAACCAAGGATGCAGATAAGGTGATGACCACAACCAAGGATGCAGATAAGGTGATGACCACAACCAAGGATGCAGATAAGGTGATGACCACAACCAAGGATGCAGATAAGGTGATGACCACAACCAAGGATGCATATAAGGTGACCACAACCAAGGATGCAGACAAGGTGATGACCACAACCAAGGATGCAGATAAGGTGATGACCACAACCAAGGATGCAGATAAGGTAATGACCACAACCAAGGATGCAGATAAAGTGACCACAACCAAGGATGCAGATAAAGTGACCACAACCAAGGATGCAGATAAGGTGATGACCACAACCAAGGATGCAGATAAAGTGATGACCACAACCAAGGATGCAGATAAGGTGATGACCACAACCAAGGATGCAGATAAGGTGACCACAACCAAGGATGCAGACAAGGTGATGACCACAACCAAGGAT